>NC_142143.1:35945303-36096818 GCF_024610735.1 Ursus americanus
TTAAGACGGTACCCTGACATCCTCTGTCTGCTGATGGTGTCTGCCCTTATTTTTGCTCACTTGATAAATTGTACTCTGTCATTCATTCAACAAAAATTATTGAGTCTCTACTAAGGGCCAGGCACTATTCTAGGAACTGGGATACTGAAGTAAATAAAATGAAGACCCTCCTTTGTGGAGCTTACATTCTAGTGGGAGTAAATAGTGACGATGATATCATAACATAACATAACATAACATAACATAACATAACATAACATAACATGTATATCAGTTGATCACTAAGCACTAAGAGAAAAGTAAAGCATGGGGACACTGGAGGTATTAGGGAAGGCTTATCTGAGATGATACTTGAACAACGGCTCAAAGAAGGTGAGAAAGGGACTATGCAGATATTTGAGAGGGCCTGGGGAGGGTCATTGTGAACCTTTTCAAGATGAATTTTAGTTAGGAGGGTTTGAAAGAGAATAGAAAGAATGGAAGTAAATACCATGAGTAGAGACAACTTTTTCAAAGAATCTTATTCTAAAGAGAAGGAGAAAAAAATGGGATGGTAGCAAATAGGAGATGAGAGGATTAATGATATGCTTCCTGGATAGTTGAAATTGCATGTTTCTATGCTGATGGAAATGGTCCAGTGGAAAGAGAAAAGTAATAATCCATCAGATGCCCAAATATAGTTTCTTGGTCTGTTTTCTTAGTTTGCTTGTAAGGGCTGACATCTATTAAAATAAGATTGATTAGCCCAATTCGTACAGGAAATGTTATGGTTCCAAAAAATACATCAAGACACAAACATCTTGATCATATAAAAGGCATGGATTTTCCAAATTTAATCCTTCTTACCATTACTATTTTATAGAATTAACTGTGAATTTCCCACCGGTTGTGGTATTATGCCTTAGCCTTAGTTCTTCCGATCAAAAGCTAATTTAAATTCTCATATAGAGAGAAATCCTTTATTTTAACCATTAGGTCACACTCCCATCTAGAAGCATAAGTACAATTCTGTTATGGGAATTTCAAAATATGAGTAAGTATATCTACCAATTAAAACAAATATAAATCATATGTAGACTAGATCAGAACAATCAGGGTGTGAGTGGTTAAATATCATTAAGAAATCAAATGTGTTAAATATTTTAAAATATCTGATATTTGTTATTTTTATCTTATAACTCAATATTAAGGTAAGAAATGCATTAATTTTGGTTTATATTATCATATGAGGAAAGTATTAGCAAAATGTCAGAATTATCAATTCGGTTACTTAATATTTTATAAACAAACAACTAATTGAATGACTAATGTTTACTTTATACTAAATCATAATAATTCTTTGAGAATATAGCTTTAGAAACTATCAGTTCAAGTTTTAGGTTAAAGCAACAGAAGCCCAACTAAAACTGGTTTTAAACTGTGGCATGATTTATTGGTAACTGAAAATCCCCAAATAAGGCAGGATTCAGCATTTGGTGATACAATACTTTAGTGTCATCAAAAACACAATTCTTTTGTGTCTCTCTTCTGCCCTCCAGAGATATTTTCTCCACCATCAGATAGGCAAAACACAGCCACAAAATTGGCTTCCATGAGCAGCCAGGGTCACATACATCCTTATTCACGTATAGGAGAAGACAGAACACTTTGTGATTCCAGAATTCTAAGTAAAATATTCACAGAGGGTACATCCTTAGGACAGTGTCTGGGGACAAGAAAATAAAAATGCTATCTCAAATTAAAAAGGTTATCTGAAGTTAGGAGATTAATTGGCTTTTTTCAGACTGCCTGGAATACATGTAGGAGGTGTAAATAATTGTTCTAAAATCTGGATACTTAGGATAAAAGGAGCCAGCAATACCACTATTGACCTAGATATTTATAATAATTTCCTGATATTTTAACTTTACTTATTTTACCAATGATTGGATTTCTTAGACAAGAGTAGAGGAAAATGTATGGGCATTTAATTGTGTAAGTATATTAATCAGATCAACAAAAATATTTACTGATTTACTGAATTTTATAGATCAGAGGTTCCTGCCTTCAAGGAACTCAGAGTCTCACTGGAAAAAAAGATGTGAATGAGCCACAGATATAGCATGTTAAGTGTTGTAACTGAGTTAGTACACACTGCTGGGAGAACATATATAAAATACCTGTATTAGTTTTCTAGTGCTGAATAATAAATTACCACAAATATAGCATCTTAAAACAATACACATATATTTCACAGTCCTCTTGATTTTGGAATCTGGGCACAATTTAGCTGGGTTTTCTGCTCAGTCTCACAAGCCCATAATTAATTCAGTCACTCAGATGTCAGTACTCATTTGGGGCTTGGGGTCCTCTTTCAAGCTCATACGCTTGTTGGCAGCATTCAGGCCCTCATGACTGCAGTGAGGAGGCCCTCATCTCTTAGAGACCTGCTAGCTACATTCCCCTTTAAGGTCAACAGGAGAGTCTCATCTCAATGGGGCCCAGTCCTTCTTTTAAGGCTTTCCACCTGAATAGACCAACCCCACCCAAAATAATAATACTTTTAATTAACTCAGAATCAGTGAATTTGGAACATTAATTACATATGCAAAATGTCTTTACTTTTGCCCCAATCTGTTGTCTAGGAGCAAGTCACAGGTCCTGTCTGCACACAAGAGAGGTATATGGGGTGCCTGAGTGGCTCAGTGGGTTAAATGTCTGACTCTTGATTTCCTCTCAGGTTATGATTCTGGGGTCTTGGGATCAAACAGGTGTTGGGCTCCCTGCTTAGCAGGGAGTCTACTTTTCCTCTCCTTCTGATCCTCACCCCCGTTCATGCTGTCTCTCATTCTCTCTCAAATAAATAAAAAAAAAATATTTAAAACAGAAAAAAAAAAAAGAAGGGATGTATAGAAAATGAAAAACAGGAAAAAAAAATCAATGTCAAAACTCTGGCCCTAGGGTCCATTCACCATAGGAGCTAAATTGAATCTATCTAAAGGAGCAGAGGATTAAGGAAGACTTCAAACAATGGGTAAAAATGTGAGTTTTGTTATGGAAAATAAGGTATTTTTATTTTTATTTTATTTTTTTAGGATTTATTTATTTGAGAGAGAGAGGTAGCATGTGTGACCGCAGTGGGGAGGGGCAGAGGGAGAGGGAGAGAAAGTCTTAAGCAGACTCTGGGCTCAGTGTGGAACCCGAGGCAGTGCTTGCTCTCACAACCCTGAGATGACGACCTGAGCCGAAATCAAGAGTCAGAAGCTTAACCGACTAGGCCGCCCAGGTGCCCCAGGATATTTTTGGATAAGAGAGGAAAGGGCATGTAGGTACCGAACTAAAATGAGCAGAAGTGTATATGGAGTTCTAAAGTGATTACATGTTGAATAGAGAAATGGGTCCAATATGGTTCAACCAGAATGTTGATAAGAAAAAAATGGCTTTAGCTTTGACTATGTATGGCCATGTCATAATATGTCATAAAAAGTTTAGATTTTCCTCTGTAGGCAATGGAGAATGATCATAGGCATTTTCACTTTTGTCCATGCACCCACTCATTCATTCATACATCAGTATTTACAAAATGGTACTTAGTACAAAACACCTCTTAAATGATAAGGATATGCAGGTAAATGTTACTCTTTCCCTGCCACCAAGAACTTACAGTCAGTGAGTAATGAATTGAATTCATTTAGCAACTTGTATAAATGTGAATGTGAGACAAGTATAAATCTGTAGCTTACTTGGTTCAGTCCCAGAGAGACTTTGCCGTCCAAAGAACCCAGTTCAGCAACCAAAATTATTTCAAGATAATTCAGTTCAGTTTTTACTTACATTTCTTGAAACTGGGAAGAGAACACAAAGTTGGCAATAATATTTTCTAAACTTTCCCTTTTTTCCCCCATCCGCTGTCCTCAAACTAGAAAGCAACGTGTTAAAGACCATAGAACCTCCATCTGCCTGGGTCCTGGAGTGAGTGTGTGGAGCCAAGTTTCCCAGGCCACTAATTACAAAAACTTTTATTGAGATGTAAGGGTTTCTCTGTTGCAGAAGCTACCATTACCTTAACTAATAAGAGATATTGTATCCATGGATAAGAGTCCGGGAAAGCAATGCATTCTAAATAAAGCTCCATTTCAGTCAAAACAGGCAGATGGGAAAGCATTCTGTGAAGAATGCAAGTAAATAAGAGAATGATTTATTATGGAAAAGGGCTTCTGAGGAAAAGTTTGATAGGAGGGAAACAAAGTGGAGTGAAATGAAGAAGTGATGTAACTTTTGTAAAGGTTAAGTCTTGCAGCAATAGGTAGGGTGAATTATAGTACTGAATGAGCAGGAGCCTGCGGGCAGAAAGTTTGTGTGACTTTCTATTCAGAAATAGTTCTGTTGTATCCTTAAAGAGATGTAGTACTGATTGATTCCAGTTTTTTATGTCTAAAGCATTCTGTGTAAGAACTTTGAAAACATTTTTTTCATAGAGCTAATCTTCAGATAGATATAATACTCTGTTTTAACATATCTTATCTTTCTGAACACAGAAGACATGTAGAGTTACGTTAAATTTTGCACATGTATATATAACCCACACTAGATGACCAACGTGTATTTCTAAAAAGAGGGTATTTATGTACATGTAAGAGTACTTATTCATTCCTTGGAAAGGTGTAGGCAGTGGAACCAAGAGAAGAATAGAGCCTACAACAAATTATTTTGAAGCAAATAAATAGCTAGCCTTAAATATCTTAAATAATGAGTGTTTTCAGTCCAGTTCACATTGCTTACATATTTTTTCTTCTTTTAAATCTACAGATTTAATATTTTCAAAAAGCTATTATGGAACAAATAGGTGAGAATAGTTATATTTTAAATATTTTCCTTTATTCATCCTAATTTCTTCCCTTAGATAAGTGTATTATCTGATTGTGCTTGGTTGGAATAGAACAATTGCAAATATCAATCCTTCCTTTTATCTTTACATAACAATCTATAATGTAAATATGTGGATATAATTTAACATCTTCATAATATAATAATATAAATTATATATAAAAATGTGCAGTGATTTTAACAAACGTCTGTTAACATTTCAAAATTTCTCAATTTGGATGACCTATTGCTATTCAAAATTATACTTCAATTAAGAAAATAGTCTTATTAAGCACTCGCTGCATACATAGACCACACTTACTATTGTGGCTCATAAATTGCAGGTGCTTGGAATATACTGGCTCTTATCCTAAGAGTTAGTGATAAGTAAAGATCAGAATAAACCTCCATCCACTCAATGCTATGATTAATATGTCAAATTACCATTCAACAGAGTTACTGTATAAGCAGCATTTATTAGTAGCTGTTATCTAGGGCATGCAGAAGGCTGGAAACTCACTTTGATCTTTTGTTAGTGATCATTAGACCACACTTTCTTTCATGTGACTCCTAAAATTTCTAAGTGTCAGGAACACATTGTTTTCCATTACCGCTAATCATTTAGTTACAGTCTAGTAATTCTTTTATGAATATTTGGCACCGTTCCTTTTTTTAATGTACTGTAATTTTTGGATTTATGTGATTCTCTAACATTATATAGAAAATAGGGTAGCCTATAAAAAGAAGTTTCTTTTACAATGCACTGATAATTTGGCACTCCTCCACCTTCCCTCCTTCCCAGAAAATGGCTTCTCATCATACTCCCAATAGAATCTAGTCTCCCTCCCTGGCTGCCAGACACTGCGTGGTATCAACCCTGCCTACCTACTCTGTCTCTTCTCTTAACACACTTACTGTCACCCACTCTGTTCCCAGCACACTCGCTCTTAGAATATACAATGCTTTTCCCATCAGAGGAAAGTTGTGTGGGTGCTCTCAGGAAAGACAGTCATCACTTATGACCTCCTCCCTCACAGCTATTCTCTTGACTGACTGCTTTCTATCCTTCAGAGCTCAGTTAATTTGTGTGTTTTGTTATGTGTTATTCAGTCAAACCTGTCAAAGTGGCTGGCACATAATAGAGGACCAAAAAAGGTGAAGGAAGGAAAGAAAGGAAAAAAAAAAGGAAAAAGGGAGGGAAATAATTTTGCATTGTTTCTTGCATACTGTGTGGAGTTACAAATACATAAACCCAGATAATTCCATTTTAAAACTGACTCATTATGCATATTATTATAAGTTCTAAGTAGCATTTGTGTGATATGCTTCTACCTCTTAAACTGTAGATTTTAGGAGCATGTTAATTAACTCAAGGACTCGAAACATTTCTTTAAGTATACTATTTCATGCAATTTGACATACTGTAGATATTTGGATGGTTCATTATAGTAATGAAAACAACATTGCTGTAAACAATCAAAGTAACATGCATGTAAGTTTATGGATATAGGCTCTCCTGTTGCAAGCTTATGTAACGTGGGTCTCTATAATTAGCTAATCAGTTTAATCGTTTTTACTAATTTAATTTTCTTCTCCATTTCCTATTAATAGATTGTCATGGTTGATTTACCTGATGTAATTAATAACTTGGGAGCTACATTATGACTGCTGAAAGGCATTGTTAAAGTGAATCTTTAAATATTTTCAGGCTATTTAATTTCCTTCCTTAAAAACAGATTGAAGAGTAGAATCAATTAGAAGAGAATAAGAATTTCAGTACAATATTAATATAACTTATAGTTATTTTAATTGACCAATTTAAGAATTCATTCAATAAGTTATCTCATATATTTTTAATCTTTGAAAATTGTAATGTTGCTTTAATTCAAGTAAGTACCATTAAGAAGGTGGGAAATTTTAGACGAGGAAATAGAAAAGGAAAATTTTCAAAGATATATATTCAAATGTCACAGTATATAGCAAAAATATTACCTTTGTATTTTTGTATGTCATTGACTTTATAATAGACTTTTCCACTTACCTTTAATGGGTAGACCAAATAAAATTTTAAGGGTTTGCTTCATCTTAGAATTGCAATTCTGTATAACTCACTTACTCAACAAAATATTTGAAGATGTATAATGTTCTAGTTAAATTAAGGAATTATTGCTAGATAATTCTGTTAATTTACTCAGTAAATATTTATTGAGATCTTACTTTGTGCCAGGCACCGTTGTACATTCTTGAGGCAACAGCAGTAAAGAGCAGTGTCTATGGCCTCATGGAAATTATACTTAAATAGGAAAAGAGGCAGATAGGTAGGTAGATAGGTAGATAGATAGATAGATAGATAGATAGATAGATAGATAGATAGATGTCATGGAAAACTATAAGGCAGGAAAAGTGGGTTAGAGAGTGTTAGGGAACGGAAATAATTGAAAAGGTGACAGTGTACCAGATTATAATGATGAGTTGTAGTATTAAGACAGGCAGCTAGGCATGTGAGAGCATCAGAAAGTATAAAGAGATGAAGTGTAGTGAACATGCTTCTTCTAGCTTTGAAGAATTGCTGAGTTTTGGGTATGTGAGACAGTGGAAGATGATTTATAGAAAATGAGATGTTTATAATTGAAATTATGAGAATCGGGATATAGTTAGTTATTAGTGGGACAGAGCATAACCTTGAAAGAAGGTGGCTGAGGTATGATTGAGGATTAAATCATTGAAAAAAAGGTCGAGGTTCTTCTTCATCGATGTTGAACCATTGGGAATTCTGACTGGAAAAAACAAAGTGGCGGTGAGCCAGGTGTTAAAATCTTCAAGAAATGAGTGAAAGTAATTAAATTACATGTAAAAATTACTTCAATAAAGAAAGGTAGGAGGCAGTGTCATCTGAAAGTCTGGGCTTCAAAACAAGGAGTTTTCAGGAAGGAAGTAGTCTGGAAGAGGCAATGAAGAGTAAGGACTCCTCTGCTAGGCATTTCATTGGGCATCTTAGGTGCTTCTATAACAAACCAGCATTGCTAGTTTATCTGGTGGCCATGGTAGATTGGTGCTCAGCACCAGCCCAACCTTGTTCTAATGGGCCTCGATGAATAGTAGAATGTGGAAAGCTATAAGCTACATTTTCAAGATTCTCTTACAGTCGGAGCTTCAGATGTGATACAGGAAGCCCTCTAAGAAAAGCCCTCATTCTATAGTTCCTGCTCCATTGGCCGACAAGCACACTAGCAAGCTGTGTGGGGGCTTCTGATGCAGAATCAGCAGCAGTCTCAGCATCTTGTCTGGTGCTTGTGGATGCTGAGAGGCAGGGCATGTGGTACAGATCTCACTAGGGTAGGTGTGCTGTGGTTCTGGAGCTGCCACTGCTTTTGTTGTCTTTTCTGCTCCCTACAGTGGTGCCAGAGACTTCCTGACTTGGGGAAGAGTTAGCAATTCCCCTGGATCCTTGTTCTGTGGTATATCCTCAAGGTTAGTTAGTAAATCTTTAACCTAAAGTCTATTTCTTCAGTCCTCCCAGTGAGTCAGTCATTTACTATGCTGTGACAAATCCCCCCACAACTGAAGTAGCTTCTTGTCTCTCTAATAGAGCCTTGAGCAATATAGAACAGTTAGTTAGAAAGAGCTGCATGGAATTCCATATGGTAGACATACCGGGAGGAGTTAAGGAAAAATGTTCCATTAATGACTTCATTTAGCTTTCTCTTTCGATCATGAGCCTTCCTTTTGGCTCTGTAGAAAGTAAGGACTCTTTATTCAACATGTTTTCACGTAGGTTTGATAGAATTTCATGTCTGGCATTATCATTATTTTTCATTAATTATCTAGTTATCTATGGTTCCTTAGTAAGCGATATGACAAATGATCTACCTATCCCAGGTGCATGTCTTTTCATAATTAACCTTCTAAAATAGTTAACAAAAGAATGGACACATTTGAACAAAATACAGTAAAACAAGTTCACTAGTTTGCTGAGATTGCTATGACAAAGTATTACAAACTGAGTGGCTTAAACAACAGAAATTTATTGTCTCACAGTTCTGTATGCTCAGAATCTGAAATAAGCCATTGGCAGGGTTAATTCCTTCTGAGAGCTGCAAGGTAGAATTTGTTCCATACCTCTCACCTAGCTTGTGGTTGCCTTGGGGATCCTTGGCTTGTAGATAGTGTTCTTTCTGCGTCTTCACATGGTCTTCCCTCTGTAAGTGTCTGTCTCTCTGTCCAAATTTTCTTGATTTATAAGGACACAAATATATTGAATTAGAACCCAACCAAATGTGGACATCAAAGATCTTATTTCCAGATAAGGTCACATTCACAGGTACTGGGGGTTAGGACTTTTAACACCATGTGGGAAAGCACAATTTAACCCATAACAACAACCAAATGAAAATATAAATGTCTGGTACGTGTAAGGTAAGGTTAAGTGTATAGTAGAGTTGATAAATGGAGACTGGAAGATTGTATAACTAATTTACTAACTTAATCTCAACAAGAAATGGACATGTATCAGGAAATATCATCTTCATTTTGCCAATGAGTAGACTGTGTTTCTGGGTATTTGCATAATTTGGCGAAGTTTAAATAAGCATAAAACAGTATTTGAACTCTGAAATTGTAGAACTGATCTATTTGAAACACATCCAATACACTTTTCCACTCTTCTACACTGTTTTCCCAAAATAGAAAAGCTACGTAAGAATTAAAAATCTAGAAAGCATCTTTTTCTTGATACTCATAATCCTCATGGAAGAATATAGTATTATAAGAACTATGAGGAACAGATGTATGTGCTGGGAATTTAAGGTCCTTCCAGGTGTGTGATGCTGATATGGTAGAAACTTTGGTAAGAGTTTTGGTAAGAGATGATGAGACATGGAAAAGGAGAGGAGGAATGAGATCCCAGAAATAGATGGGTTAGAATTTGTAAGTTTTGATGACTTATTAGATGTGTAGTAATGAGAAAAAAGGGAGTTTAGAATGACTCCCAGATTTCTGTTTTGAAAAAATGAAGTCAGTCATAAAAGCATCTATGTGTATATAGAACCATATTCAAAGAAAGAAGATACAGGGAAAGTAAGTGTTGAGGGCATGGGATTGGAGGTGACTTTGAAACATACAGATGATGAGCACTGAGAAGTTCGAGTGTGAGAATCTGAGCTGATGGAAAAAGCCAATGATAATCTTTAGAATCCAGGACTGAACATCAAAGTAAACGTGAAAGAGTAGTCAAATTGAAACATGAGTCAGAAATCAGAGAAATGGATAATGAAGCTGAAATAATTGTGGCGTGATATTTAGAATTTTTTGCAATATACATTTTTTATTTGTTTAATTATGTAAGTGCAGTATGTTGATCAGTATCAATATTATGCATTTGGATTTGTGTATTATTTGTATTCATCGGAGTATGATTATATACATACTGGTTAATCCTCAAGATTTCTGAGAAACAGTGGGTTTTATCCTATGTATAAGGTTCCTTTTAATTTACTTTTTGCCAACCATTCAGAACATCAAGCTAATAGGGAAGAGGGGTGTCGCTTTATTGTATGTTCCATCACTGTTGAGTTAGCATTATCTGCTATTTTTTAGGTGCCAAATATTATTGATTACAAATAAAGTATAATTTTAATTGTCAGCTCATTTTTTATAGTGGTTTTAAAATACTTAAAAGTAAACAAGTATTGTAGAATTCATGAGATGTCAGTAATAGGAGCATGTTCTATTTTCTCTCTCATTAAATTCATTTTAGTTTTCCCATACGTGATCTTACAGATTAAAGCAAATAGCAGGAGAAGATGATGAAGGAATGCAAAAAAAAAAAAAAATGCATAAGAAGAAAGGCACTAAGTATCTACAAGTAATTCTTCTTTAAAATAAAAGCATAAGTGACAGCTTAAATAGTGAAATGTCATAGAATAACAAATTAGTTAATTTATTTCTACAATCTGTTATCAAGGAAAGGACAGTGGATTGAAGCAAAGGAAAAGGTTAAATCATGTAGCATAGTTTAGTGTATTTACTTTGAGAAATAGAAATCAAATTTATTGTATATAAGTAATTATTTTGAGTTTCCAGTTTTGTCATAAATGTCTCATTTAGCTGTTCAGAATACTGTGGTACCTCCCTAAATATTTTTTTTCTTTTTTTGCGTTTTTTATTGAAGTATGCTTGGCATACATTACTCTATTGGTTTCAGGTGTACAATATAGTGATTCCACAATTATGTATATTACAAAATACCATGATAAGTATAGTTACCCTTTGTCACCATGCAGTGTTATTATAATATTATTGATTATATTCCCTATGCTGTACTTTCAATTTTGTTATTAATTTTTTAAATTTAAATTCAGTTAATTAACACATAGTGTATTATTAGTTTCAGAGGTAGAGTTCAGTAATTCATCAGTCTTATATAATACCCAGTGCTCATTATGTCACCCAGTTACCCTATCCCTCCACCCCCATCCCCTCCAGCAACCCTCAGTTTGTTTCCTATGATTAAGAGTCTCTTATGGTTTGTCTCCCTCTCTTATTTAATCTGGCTTAAAATAAGATAAATAATTTTTAATTGAACAATTTCAGTGGAAAATTTCCTTACATATGTATTAAATTATAAGAAAATGCTTAACTCCAAAAAGATCCTAACTTTGAGTAGATGAAGATACTTTTTTAAAAATTTATTTCTAAAAGGGTTAAAATATGTATTTCTTTTAATGAGTGTATAGTATTCTATTTTGTGAATGTATAATCATGTATTCATACATAGATTAATGGGCATTAAGTTGTTGCTGTTTTTTTGCTGAAACAAAATGTGGTGTAGTGAACATACATTTACATTCGTTTTAAATGATTTTGAAAGTATAGTAGGATGCATTCTTAGAAGCAGGATTAACTCACAGAATACCTGTATTTTTAATTTTAATAAATATGAGTAAGTTACTTTCCAAAGATATGTATGACTTTATACTTCCCTAGTTGAATGTGTACCTACTCTGGCTGTCACCTTATAAATGACATCTGTAACATTTATGATCTTATATTTGACATCTGTGACACTATAAGAAAACACTGGCTTCTTTTTATAATGAGGAAAATGTATTTCTAGGAATGTGGGATACTTACCTCTATGTTTATTGGCCTTTTGTAGCCCTTGGTAATCCCTCTTTTTCTGCCCTTTATTCAGCTTTACTAAACAAAGTTGGCTTACTTTTTAAAAATTTCTTTGTAAATTTTCATTGGTTTCAGTTTAATCTATACAAGCCTTATTTTTCATTAGTAGACACTGCCACTGTTTGTCAATAACTGTACACTGGATTTTGTGTGTCTACCTAAATATCAGTAACATGACTCATATTATATCTCAACAAGAAATAAGCCATACCACTGACTTCTTGGTTCCTGTATTCTATTTTTTTCCCAAAGTCTCTACTTTGAAGACATTAAGGACTAAGGTAAATTAGAGTCAAATATATATTTTTTTATTTTGTTAGAAAAAATAGTATCAAGGCGTTCCCACTAGCTATTAGATTATCTTAGGAAAGGAGTCTTAGCGGTGTTTGAAATTGGAAATGCCTTCATCAAACATAAGATCACACATATGCTAATGATGAAGAAAAAAGCAGATGATCAAAGCCCATAACAATAAAGCACTATATTAGAAAAAGAGGTGTGTCTATGAAATGCCTATGAACATAAAGCGGTTCACTTCTAATTTGCAAGGTAACCTTGGAAAGCGAGGTCCATGTTAAATGTGCTTTTATGCTTAATTGGCCTCTTTGGTAAATCTGCCCTAAATAATTAAAATGTTCTTTGAAACTTTAAGCCATTTTGTATTTCGAACCTGAGTACTGTAGTTTCTCACTAATTCAATGTAGCACATCAGTAAAACGATTTCACAAGCTTCACTACTGTATGCATGCTAATCCATCTGAAAATACTATGCTAGATAATTTATTCACCCCTTAACTATGTATTGAGCTTCTGCACTGGGCCAGGCTTTGTGCTGGACACCAGAAAAGATGACTAAGACATAGAACCTGACCTTAAACAGGTGCCAGTCTAGAGGGAAGTCAGTCAAGGAAAGCTGTGATGACATCAGAGTCACTTAGTCATGTGTAAAAGAGGAACCCCAGATCCAGCTGGAAGAGGGAGGACAGAGAAAGTTTCCTGAGGAAGGTGACAGTTGTGAATTTTAAAGGAAGATTAGAACTTAGATATTGCAAACTAGGATACAGAGTATGCAGTCTAAATTGGAGAATTCAGGGAATGTGAGTAATTTAGTTTGGTTGAGGGCACATACAAGACACTAGTGGGAGATGGAACAGGAGAGGTAGAAATGTGCCAGGCCATCAGATGTCTTTTGTGTCAGTTTGAGGAGTTTAGATTTTGTTATGAAGACATTGGGGAGCTATTATGGGATTTCAAGTAAGGAATAATAAGGCAACATCTCCTAAGTATTAAACACATTGTTAGCTAACATGCTGACGTTGATGGACACTACAGAAAAAAGAACTAAAAGCAGGCAGAGAAAAATTACATAGTGCATCTCAATAGATCCTAAGGGATTCAGTTTACTATGGTAACTGTAGCTCTTACTTATTTAGTGCTATATGCTTGTGTGTTAAATGCTTTTCACGCCTTTGTGCCATTTAAGCTGCACAAGAACACTATGAGGTTGTTACTAGGCTATTATCTCTTTTTAAATGAACAAATAAAAACTCTGCTGCCTAATTTTGCAAAATTAAAAGGGGGATGCAAACGACCCTTCCTTTGAATAGAGAATATCTGCTTGTGTACATGTGCTTGGTCTATCAAGGACAGCCAGCTTAGGAGTTGGAAATGGTTGGTCATTAAAGAACTCCTTATCAGGAATTCAACAATAAATATTCATCCATTTGTTAATTTTCTGGGGTTTTTGTTGTTGTTGTTGTTTTGTGCTGAGCATTAATTATGTTCCTGATATTAAACTAAGTGTTGGGGACATGAAAGTAAACAACACAATTTTTTCCTTAATGGACCCTCCAGTATAAAGGAGAGCCTAATGAAGTTTTGGGTGTATTTTTATACAATCAAAATTATACACATGGAAATCAAATTATACACACACACGCTCACACTTGCCTAGTGCTTTATACAACAATATTATTCAGGAATATTTTCCTATGTCTTCCAAATTTCCATGATTTTAAATTAAATATTAATCCGTTTTAATTATGAATATCATTGTATATAAATCTTGATCATTTCTGATTATTTCCTCATAATGATTTACTGGAGGAGGTATTAGTTGCTTAACAAATAACTTTGCAAAAGACTGTAACAATTAACACTCCCACCAGCAAGTGCCCAGTAACAGTGTGAAAGGAATTTTTCTAATGTTTTTCTTAAATGTAAATGTTATCTCTTGGCATATTGTTGGAAAATGTGCAAAGATGGGTCAAAAATGGTCATAAGGTTGACCTAGCATTTTTCAGAATTTTCTTTGAATGCCAAGGAGTTTTCAACTTCTGTTGTTTTGCCTGAAAATTTTTCAAATTTTTTATTGTTAACAATGACTGTTTTTAGAAAAGCTGTCATTTATTTTGCAATGAAAATCTTACAGTATGCGGCTTTTCCTTTTTATAGTAAATTATTGTTGTGAGTTTAACAACTACATGTCTACTTCTGTTTGAAGATTATGGAAGAGTTGAAGATGGGAAACAAGAAAAAATAAAAGACAGCTAATTAGAATATTTTAATAGGCACATCAGCTTCCCTGGCTGAAGCTGAATCCGTTTTGTGGGGGTGGTTATGTTTTCAGACTTGGCCTTCCTTTTATTATTTCTAGTCATGAATATTTTGTTTGCAATAGCAATTTCTTTGAAGGCTTTCTTTTATGATGACAACACAAAATTAGTACCTCAAGACATTAATTAAAAAAAACAGAAATAGTTAAGAGCAAAGACTCTGGAGTTATATTCTGTGTTTAAATCCCTGCTCTGCCACATGCATTTATGATTTTCTGTACCTCCTTTGTTATCACTAAAATGGGTATAACGATGAAATAAGTTTCACGGTGTTGTCTTTAGAATTAAAGACATAGAATCTGTGAGTTTTGAGTAGTATCTGGCACCTAATGAGTGATTAATAGATGCTAGGTATAACATTACATATTTTTCTTTTAAAATTCAATTCAGTAGTCAATGATTTCATGTTGCTGTGCTGAAAGTTTGAAAGTTACACAAGTATCAAATTCAAATGTAAAAACAAATTTGAATTTATCTGTAATAATTGGAAAAACTAACATGTAGACAAGTTCAAAGTTCAAATTACCTGAAGCTCAAGAGAAATATATATTCCTTTAGGAAGATATATATAAATAAATATATATAAATTTATAAATGTATAAATATATATAAATTTATAAATATATATAAATATATATATATAAATAAAATATGTACACACACATACACATATGCATTTGCCTTGTGTGTTTATTTGTGTATCTGTTACTAAGGAAATGTATAGAATAGCCGTTTAAAAAATATTCAATTTTTGGAGAATCAGTTGAGATTTGGAATTGTGTGTGAAGATAACTTTTGGAATCTGTCAGTTGAAGAAACCAAACTATAAGGCATAGGCAATTAGGTAATTGGAACAGTCAGGTTGCACTTTATCTGTGGAATATGTGTCTTCCTTTTTTCCTCCTCTACTCTCCTTTAACATCTAACAGAATATAATGGTTCTGAACTTTTAAAAATGTTCACATTAATTCTGATGAAGAAAGACAAGGTTGAGTTCTCACAGAAACCATCTTGAGTCCTTTGTTATCAGGGAAAAGAGAATATTTTCTTTAGAAGTGGTGTCTGACTTCCTCTCTTGTTCAAGCTAGGCTTTCAGAACTCTGACCTGACTGGGTCCACAAAAGTCACATTTGATTGTGGGAGTAAGTAGAGGCAATCCACAGCTTTGAGCTTGGGGCAGAGAGAAACTAAAGACTGCATTTCACACAGGAAGACTTTATACAATTTTAAGTGTAAAGAGAAAGTTTGGAATCAAGAGCTAGCATTGAAATGAAGGGTCCTCAGAAGGGGTTAGGTGGAATGAGCAGATTCAGACCACAAGGCCTGGGAGTATTCCCTGAAGCAGGAGGACATGGTGAAGAGGAGGGAGCTATTAAGAGTCCTAAGATCCTGGGGACACAGAGGACTTTATTCATATCCGTACAATTAAAATCTTGTTCATCTCAGTCCTAAACCTGGTATTTGACCCTGGTACATGATCTCAGACCAAAGGTGGGAGAAGAGGAGTAGGATAAGACACCCTTAGTAATATAATTTGAAGGTCCGTCCTCATCAACAGGAAGGCTAGCCTTAAAAGCCTTTTTTCCTTTACCATTTTCTAAGTCCTGTATAATATCTGAAGTCTGTAAGCCCTGTGGAGGGGCACTACTCAGATTTCTACCATCCACACATCCAAATACCTCACCGGGGGAGTTCATGGACAAATGGTTCTACTTTGCTTTGGACCCTAATGAAGTGGAATTGTTTCTATACTTTTAAATGCCTATAAAATATGCTCTTGTTATTTGTAATTCTTTAAATTTTAAAACGTTCCTGCCATAAATATTTTCTCATTTGTTACTTGCAGGTGATTCACTGCAGATGAGACACTGGATTTGTGTTATGAATTTTTTTCAGATGAAAAGCAAATATACACAAATGAAAAGTTAATGCCATACCGTAAAGTTTAATAGAATGGACTAGAATCCAGAGCTAAGGGACTTAGGACTTACTTATTTCAGAAGTAGGAGTAAACACTCTATGGTATTATTATTTTTAAAATTCCTAACACTTATAAAATCATCAGCATATAGATATAAATTGAGGAACCTCTGGTCATATATCAGAGCCTCAAATGCCAGATGTGCTCTGTGCTAGTTTCAAACCTCTCAAGTCTATGAGAGGTTTGACAGGTCCCTCGACCCTTTCACAGATTATTATCCATCTGAAGTTGATTATGCCTTGGATTTTGAGCAAAGCAAACACTTGTGTGTCTTACGTCTATTTTAAAAGGATCTCTCCAGCAGCTATGTTGAGAGGAGAAGGAAAGAAACAAGATAGAAACAGAAATTAATTATGAGGTTACTGCAGTAATCCAGAGGACAGATAAGGACAGCTTGAACCAGCATGGTTGCTGGGAGAGAAATGGATATGCTTTGAAAAGTAGAGCCAGTGGAATCTCTTAATAGACTGAATGATATGAAAGATAGGAATCAAGGGTGATTTCAAGTTTCTTGGCCTTGGTAATACCTAAAGAACTTGGATGGAGTATTGAATACCAGAAATTACTTCAGTGGTGCATATAAAATTCAATTAAAATATTCCCCAGATATTTAAATAAGAATTTCAGCCTGGGTTTTAGCTATATATATCTAGTTTCAAGTCCATAAAATATAGATTGAAGAAAATACTATCTTGTTAGCAATCTATGTAAAAAAGGGGGGGGCGTGCTTTCTTGCTAAAACCTACAAGAAAATAATTGACAATGATAACATGCAGTTTTCAGTTTAGGCATAATAAAAAACTCAAGTGGAAAAGACTTAAAGGAATTTGTTTGAAAAGAAGATCGACTTGAATCGGATATTGCATGCTGAAAATGTAAGAGTTTTAGGCCTATCCATGAATATAGTGGAATATATATATATAGTGGATCTACAGTGGAATATATATATAGTGAAAAATATCCACCAGTCTAGATAAGCCTTTCTATCAGCTAGGGTTGTTCACCTAAACCACAGAAAAAAGAAAACTGTTTGAGTAACTATCTCAGTTCTCCTAAGATGCTACGTAACTACTACCACTCTAGATGTAAAAGTAGTAAGTTCATTCAGTATATAAATGGATGCTTAAGGCCTTAGCGTTTATTCTCTTATGTAATCATGGTTGAGAAAGACTGTTCTAGATAAAGGCCACCTCTAGCTGGTCACCTGTTTTTGTAAATAAAGTTTTATTGGTACACAGCTGCACTCATTTGTTTACAACTTATCTATGCTGCTTTTGTGTTGCAATAGTAGAGTTGCTGACTGGTAATCTCATTCAATGAAAATAATATATCTAAACTTTCCTGGTTATATAATATCTGAATACTATGTCACATTTATCACAAAAGACATCGATAAGCATGAGTTTCAAGATAGAAATCAGTAGAATAGTATAGGAATAGCAAACCTGATACATGTGTTTAATTCAATTCATCAAGTAATAATTTCTTAGCATAGATCACATGCTGTGTTTGGTTTGGAGTTAAAAAGGAATGAGGCACAATCCATGTACTCAATGAACTTATATTCTAATAGAGAAAATACACATAAACAAATGTAATGCTACGTGACAGTGTTAAGTTAGAGTTATATGCAAAGCCCTATCTGAGATTAAGGTAATTCTGCTGAATGTGTATTAGGGAATGTTCCATGCAGAGTAGGTATGTGACCTGGGCTTTAGAGAACCTTGGAAATTTGACAGGAAGACAAAAAAGAACAAGCATTCTGGGTACCTGGGTGGCTCAGTCAGTTAAGCGTCCAACTGAGGACTTCGGCTCAGGTCATGATCTCATGGGTCATGGGATCAAATCCCCGTGTTGAGCTCTGTGCTCAGGGGGAGTGTGCTTGATGATTTCTCTCCCTCTCCCTCTGCCCCTCCTGCACACTCCCTGTCTCTGTTTCTCTAAAATAAATAAATCTTTTAAAAAAAGAAAGAAAGAAGAAGCATTCTAAGAGACAGAGATACATGAACAAAGAATAAACATTATAAAAATATGTGGGTCTTAGTCCTTTCAGACTGCTATAACAAAAATACCATAGACTGGGTGGCTTATAAACACCAGAAATTTATTTCTCAAAGTTCTGGAGACTATGTGCAAAGTCCAAGATCAAGCACCAGCACATTCAGTGTTTGGTAAGGACCTGCTTTTTGCTTCAGAGATGAACGTCTTCTTTCTATATCCTCACTGGTAGAAATGAGAAGGGAGCTCTCTGGGGTCTCTTTTATAAGGTCACTAGTCTAATTCATGAGGATTTTACCCTCATGAACTAATCACTTCCCAAAGACTCCACCTCTGAATACCATCACACTGAAAATACATTGAACATTTAAATTTGGGGAGAACACAAGCATTCTGTCTGTAACAGAGTCTCTGTTGAAAAGTAAGTACAAAGAATATTATATAAGCCCAGTTTCATTGAGCATATGACCTCCAATTTCCTCAACCTGGTTCCTTGCACCAAAATGGCAACATTCTCATGATCCTGGCAGCTGCTGTGCTACTTACTGGTGTTCCATGCTTACTCTATATCAGAGACCTGACAGCATCAAGGTAGTTCTGTTCTGGGTTCTGTGCTCATTCTTCCCACCAGACCATTTGTTCTTGAGGCCAAGAGGATATACCCAAGTAGATCCCTCATTACCCTTTTTAGACTATTTCTATGTACCAGAAACTCTGAAATTCCCTAACCCAATAACCTGGCTCTGCTTCCAAGGCCTGAATAGACCTCTTCCTTTGTCTGTAGACCTCATCTCTGACATGTGCATTCCTAGGACAAGTGAGCCAAAGGGAGGCTGCTTGTGGCGAAGGAGCTTGGACCTATGGGCTGACCAGTGGGCCACAGTGTACACATGTATACCTGTGTCTCAGTCCCCTCACTGTGTGGGACAGAACTGGTGGGAGTGGGAAAAGAAGGGGGACAGCATTAAACCTCCATGTGCATTGTTCTGACAGGCCCTGCAAATGTTATGGACAAGCCTGTAGCCAGAGGCCAGAAAACAAGTTCCAGCTGCTGCCCAGCACTGTAGATCTGGGTATAGATCAGACCCACTTGCTTAGGGAACCAGAACTCAACAAAGACACCGAGTAAAAACTGTCATGGGAAAAACACTTGGCTAAAGAGAACAGAGTGCCAGATCCTGGCCTTTTGATTAATTGCCAAGATTTTCTCTTTATAATAAACCATAACTCTCAATACATTCAGGTGCACCTTCTTTTTAGATTTTAATAGTTTTCTTTTTCTTCCTTTTCCTTTCCATAGTCTACCTGCCTCTGAGCCTTAGAAATTTGTGAGAGCGCCTGGGTGGCACAGCGGTTAAGCGTCTGCCTTCGGCTCAGGGCGTGATCCCGGCGTTCCGGGATCGAGCCCCACATCAGGCTCTTCCGCTATGAGCCTGCTTCTTCCTCTCCCACTCCTCCTGCTTGTGTTCCCTCTCTCACTGGCTGTCTCTATCTCTGTCGAATAAATAAATAAAATCTTTAAAAAAAAATTTGTGAGAAAGAAGATTAAGAGTTTTAAGTACTTGGGAAATAACTAATTTATTTATAATTAGTTTATTATTTAGTATAAAATTGAATGTAAAAATATCTCACAACCAATTGTAATCTGCCTCCAGAATATCATTCTTTAATCATATTACTTTAAATAGTATTATTTTGCTCCAATTGCCTTGTTTGTATCTTTTTCATAAACTAAAACAATCCAAAAGATTTTCTTTTTTAATGAGTTTTAAACCCAGCACTAATTAGTCTGCCCCAGTTTTCTATACATTGTAGATTCTGCTTAAAATAACTTTTTTTGTGTATTTATGCGTAAGCATTTGCATGACTATTTAGGTTGTGAGGTGCACTTAAAAAATGTAGGATTTATAAATAGGGTGAAATGAGCAATCTACTCAGTTTACCAGGGACCCAGGAGAAATAGTTTCTGTACAAAGACTGTAGTTTTCAGTTCATACTTTATAAGGTTTTCAAAAACTGCATAAATGACAAAAATTTCATTGTTTTTGTATTCCTTCATTTAGTAAAGCTTATTCTTTTTACAAAACAGCAAGAGAGTGAGTAGTCCTATGTATCTAGACTTGGCTAGCCAGAGTTGCACCAGAAAATTTGATCAGAGTCAGGTTGTAGAAAACTGTGTATGCCATTCTAAACTTGATCTTTGAACAATGGGAATTTGTCTTGCTTTTCTTTCTTTCTTTCTTTCTTTCTTTCTTTCTTTCTTTCTTTCTTTCTTTTTTTTTTTTACAGAAGAACAGATCTGAGTTTCAGGGATATTTCTTGGGACTTTAAAGGGCTGGGGTAATGGGGGGGGAATGAAGCATGAGAGACTATGGACTCTGAAAAACAAGCTGAGGGCTTCAGAGGGGAGGGGGTTGGGGAATGGGATAGGCTGGTGATGGGTAGTAAAGAGGGCACATATTGCATGGTGCACTGGGTGTTAATATGCAACTAATGAATCATCGAACTTTACATCAAAAACCATGGATGTAGTGTATGGTGAATAACATAATATAATAAAAATATTATTATGAAAAAAAAATAAAAGAGCCATGATATGGAAAAAAAATAAAGGGCTGTTTGCAAAGTGAAGATTCTGAAAAACAGGAAACTAGTTAGAAGGCTATTACCATAGTCCTTGCTAGGAGTGGACCATGGCAGTGGCCATGAGAGGGAGAAAGTGAGAGAAAAGGACTAATCAAAGAGATATGTTTTTTATGGGAGAGAAGTATGTTTAATCTGCAGAACAAAACCCACATGCAGAGTTTCTAAATAATTGAAGATCTTATGTTTGTTCTCAAGTGAAGTGAAATTCTCTCTGTCTCACTTTCTCTTTCTCTCTTAAAATTTATGTGGGCAGATGGCTTTTGATGAAGGCTGTGGTTTCTTCTAGAGGAGATGTTCCAAGTAAAAGGAGCAGTTTAAGTTTTATTAACAAATGGTGGCCTAGTTTTACTCTATCTTCAAAATTCTTTAGATAAATAATAAAGAATAAATTTAAGTTAATTTAAATCAGATTCTCCAAGAGTGAGGTTAAAAAAGAAAGATTGAAAGGTTTGCTCATAATGAGAAAAGCTCACTTGATCACCCCTGTTAAAATTATTAATTAGGTCAGGGCATGACTTCCATGAAAATATGGTCTTCTACTGGAAAACAAAACAAAACAAAAATGCTCCAGAAATGCACACCCCATTTTTTTGAGAGAAAGTGTTCCTCATGATGTAACTTCCTGTGCCTCTTCAAGCCATATTAATGTCTCTAGCTCTGTGCATCTTTGGCTCTCAGTGTCTCGTTCTTTGATCTACCTGAGGAGCATATTGACAATAGCGGTGTTCGGAGCACTATTTATACTTAAGAGCCAGTCTTCACCTTGAAATACCACTGCCTTTAGTATATATGTTTAAAATTTTTGTTTAAAAAATAAAAAATATTAATATTAATAGATTAACCTCAAACAATAAGTGTAAAGATTTAACAAAATATGACTATATAATATTAGCTGCTTCTATATACTGGCTAGTATTATTTAGTAATAATATCCCATGCTTCAGCCATTTGCAAAAGTCAGTAGTAGTATATCTACTTATTTATTTATTCAGTCACTTACGTTTTGAGAACCTCTTTAGTGCCAGGTACTTCTTTAGGCTCCATAATCTAGCAATGCTCAAAATAGAGACATGCGCCTGTGTCGTGGAGCTTACACAGTGTTCAAGGGGAGACAATAAACAAACCCATTTAAGCAAATATATAGAATGTTAGGTACTAATAAGTATCTGGGTTGAAAATAAAGCAAAAAGAAGGTTGCACATTTAAGTAAGGTGGTCAGATAATGCCTTGATTAGAAAGGGACATTAGAATAAAGGTTTGACTGAAACAAACAAGAAGCAGTCTGGGAAAAGGCAAAGGAAATGGCAAGTGCAAAGGGCCTGAGGTGAAAGTATTCCTGTCGTGTTTGAGCAGAGGGAGGATGATTCCACTACAAATGGATGAGGATGAAAATATTCAGTGGTGAAATCGGAGGAGAGGGGTGCAGATAGTGTAGGACATTGTAGGCAATAGCTATGACTTGGACTTCAACTGTGAGTGAGGTAAGAAGCCACTTGAGAATTGTGAGCAAAGGGTGGTAGTGCTGGTCTGACTTTGCTGTAAACAGGGTCTCTTGGCTACTGTGTTGAAAATAGACCAAAGTAGGGCAACTACTATTATTGGCAATGGTTTTGACCTCTTCCCTGAGGCAGCTTTATCTGAGTTAATCTGATTATGAGGAGCAGAGGTCAAGACTACAAGAATCAAGTCCATGGACAAACAGAAATAGCAGTTGAGAAATCAGGGTCAAAGTAACAGCTAAAATTCAGAAAGCTCACAGCTTAAAGATGTGGGTCATATAGCAGGGCAGGATATGCACATCGTTAGTGCAAATGAAAGGATGACCACTTGACATCCTAAATGCTATTTAATATAATCCCCAACAAAGATAAAATCGGACTATGTTAATTTAAATTATTTGAGAGAAAATGTTCCTTATTATGTAACTTCCCCTCAATACCAGAGTAAAAACAAATAACATGTTTTAGAAATGGAAATTGAACAGTTCCTATTGTGCATCACTGGAGGCCTCTTGTTAGACTGACAAGATAACTGGATGCTGGGTGCCAAAAGCAGTGTTGTCTGTAGAGTGTGATTTTTGGTCTGGAAGCTTTCTAACACAAAGTGGCTAACAATCTGGATAAAATGTGCAAATGAGCTCAAAGTTAATAAAAGGTCATGGAAATTATTTAAGTCAACAACATTTATGGAATGCTCATTGTGTTCCAGGCATTTTACTACAAACAGGAGCTTAGCAGGGATGGATGGTACAGGGGTACATAGGACAAGGAGGGTGTATACTGCAGTGGTTATGAGGTCAAGCTTTGGGCCAGAGGAACTAGAATTCCAATTCTGATGCTTGCTAGCTTTGTGACATTGAATAAGTAATTTAATCCTTCTTCTTTTTTTTTTTTTAAGATTTTATTTATTTATTTGACAGAGAGAATAGCGAGAGAGGGAACACAAGCAAGGGGAGTGTGAGAGGGAGAAGCAGGCTTCCCACCGAGCAGGGAGCCCGATGTGGGGCTTGATCCCAGGACCCTGGGATCAGACCTGAGTTGAAGGCAGATGCTTAAGGGCTGAGCCACACAGGCGCCCCAGTAATTTAATCCTTCTAAACCTTAGTTTCTTCAGGTGTAAATGGTGATCTCAGTTTCTGCTTCATAGGGCTGATGGAAGATTAAATTAAATAATTATATGAAGTGCTTAGCAGAGAGTCAAGCATGCAGTGACCCAGTTAATGGTGACAGTTGCTTGTTG
This sequence comes from Ursus americanus, assembly GCF_024610735.1. Taxonomy (NCBI): domain Eukaryota; kingdom Metazoa; phylum Chordata; class Mammalia; order Carnivora; family Ursidae; genus Ursus; species Ursus americanus. The sequence continues at coordinate 35,969,307 of NC_142143.1, forward strand.
CTGTTTTTTTGTTTTGTTTTGTTTTGTTTTGTTTTGTTTTGTTTTTGTCTAAGAGTTTACAGGTTAGGACAATAAATATATATTTCACAATGTTACGAGTTATAGATTGATACTGTATGCAGATAGATGGTTCAATGTAATTGCAAGGAAGAAATATCTAAAGATATCTGTAGGAATCAAGAAAGACATCACATAGGTAGGAAAGGGAGAAAATAAGCTGGATTTTGAAAATGTTCAAGGTAGAGGAATCATTCATTCATTATTAGTCATTTAATTTTATTTTGTGTATGCTGTATTCTGGAGCTGTGCTAAGATCTGAATATGCACATCTTTGTAAGAAATAATCTTTGCCTACCATTTTCCACTATGAGAACAACTGGCGAGAATCAACTGTTACACTGTATCAATCTGTGTTCCCTAAAGCTTCCTGTAGGTTACATACCCTGAGAGCGGAATGGAAAGAAGGTAATTAGTTTGCAGTAATGAGAGGAGGAAAATGAAAAGAAAATCCTGCAAGTATCTATTTTAGGTGCTTTATAAGTATGTTTTCCTCATATTAGAGGAGGAAACTTAGAAACAGGGCTGTTAATTGTCTTGTCCAGATCACTTAACCAGCAAAGGGAAGAATTGGGATTTGCCCATGGCCACAGCTAACTTCAGGGGAAAGGGAAGTGCATATTGCTATGTGCCCAAAAGGAAAGAAGACCTGGAGTATTTGTCGGCATCTCTCATGACAACCACAGATGGCTCCCTGCTTTGATGAACTGGTCAGATTTGTGTTGGCTGAAGGAGGACCATGTCCTTTGGTTTCAGGGTTCCTGGTAAGGGCTGGAAATAGCATTGCAGAATATTGGAAGAGGAGTGTTCTGGAGAGATTATATAGTAGACACTTAGGCATGGAGAATGATCAGGGACCCAGACACAGAATCTCACATGAAATGAAAAGTTCTTAGGAAACACTGGAGTTATGTGATCAACTGGACTTTCCATTTTTAATGGGGAGCCCTAAAGCCTTGGGCATGAAGAAATTTGTTCTGTAATTTCAAGATTTTTGCAGGCAAATAATATTAAAGCCAAGAGTAAAATTTTTACAAAGAGTAAGAATCTTTGTGTTTAGTTTCTCATTTTTCCACATTTCCTATAAGAAATTCTTATTGTTATTCATCGTTGAGTGGAACTTGGGGAGCCATTGGAAACTCAGAAAAGCATGATTTTTATTTGCACTGTACATTATGTGACCTCTAACTACTCATTTTGTATTAGAGTAGGACTGGCCATGTGAAAGGAGAGGCACTAAGCCCTTTGAGGGAGACAAAAACCTGAACTTTAACAGGGTTCTTTCTACGTACAATTGAATTGTATTAAATAAGAACTTTGTGAAACCCTTGTGTGCTGCAGGTATTATTGTTCACATCATTTCTGGCTTTCAGAAGGGATCAGAAGCACAGAAATAGCCATTACCAATTATCTCAGGGCAATTATTGGGGCATCTACCCTCCAAGAGAATGGGATCAAGATTGCATTTGATTGGTGATATCAGAAAGATGTGTGCCTTTCAACCACGGACTGAGAGGGTGTACATCATTTATACCTTCAGGTGAGGGAGGCAGAGAGATCTTTGGTCTTTACCCTTTACCACCTGGCTGACTTTGAAGAATGTTTTAATCCTACTGAACTCTACTCTCCTCATCTGTAAAATAGGGAAAATAATATTCACCTCAGAGGCTTCTCAAATATAAATGGGATCTAATGGAAAGTTCTCAGCATGGTACATTCGTGATGACTCATCCTCCCTTCTCCCCCTTTCTCTATTCCTCAACAATATAATTATTATTAGCTGAACCTCTACCTCCAAGGAGAGAATAAGCTGAGGAAAGAGGGTGGACTCCCCTGGGGCATTGCATTTGACTGTGCCTCTGCTCAGATGTAGAATCAAAGAGAGGGAAGAGATAAAAGGAAAGAGAAAATGAGAGTTATAGACCTTTTTGAGTTTATCAGCAATTTCTTTAGCTGGAACAAAAGAAAAAAGTAGTCACTGATTCCCTCTAGTTGTTATTGTGGTTGATAATAGAACTTGGAGAGCAGATGTAGAATGGTGCACCCTTCGAAGAGGCATTACAGAGGCATTGTACAGAGATAGGATGGATGTCCTAGCAGGGAGAGGATGTTCCACGAGTTCACTGCAGGGGTGGCAGAGTCTGCAAAGATTCAAGTAGCAAAAGTACTGAAGTTCTTATAGCATTATACCTGCTAGCTTACGGTATTGGCTTATGGCCAGCAGGCCAAAAATGTCAGCAGAGAAAGAGTATCATAACAATTTCTTTCCTCCATTGCTTAACGCACAGTGCTTTTCTTTATCTCACTTTCCCAAAAGGAAGCATGCATTTTTAGATCTCTATGACTGAACCCCCTTAGAGGACGCAGCACAAACACACCATGTTTGTGATATTTTTACAAAAAAATTAATAACCTCAGTATAATCATGAGAAAATATCAGATAAACCCAAATTGAGAGTCATTCTACAAAATATGTGACCAGTACTCCTCAAAAAGGTCAAGGTTATGGAAGACACAGGAAGACTAAGAAACTGTCAGAGGTGAAAGTAGGCTAAGAAGACATGATAACTACAACATGGCATCTTGGTGTCTTGGATTGGATTCTGGAACAGAATAAAAATATTAGTGGAAAAGTTTAAGAAATGGAAATAGTTTATAGTTTGTACCATTGTTAATTTCTTTGCTTTGATAAATGTTCATGGTTATGTAAGATGTTAACAGTAGTTGAAGCTGGGTAAAGGTATATGGGGACTCTGCTATCATTGTAACTCTTCAGTAGTTTTAAAATTGTTTCAGACTAAATTAAAAGAAAATTCTATGGCATATACCGCAGTGTGCTGTCTTAAGCCATGTCAGCTTTATGTAAATTTGTGAGAATGAGGGCTGTTAGGGTTTTTGTTCATTTTGTCATCATCTGGGATAAGGTGTCCTTTTCCTCATCTGTCTCATTCCCATCCAATTTTATTGAAGAGCCAGGGAAAGGGAAAAATTATGGAAAAAAGAAATGGAGCCCTGCCTGTGTAAAATGAAGGAAGCTCTCTAGAACTAGAACTTGAGGTAGTGCTTAAAAGTATCCAAAAAAGACATAAGATATATGAGAACTTACTTAGATGCAAAAATGTCATGAAGAAAGAGAAAAGGTGGTTGTTGTTTTTTTTTATAGTTCATCCCTGTTATGTTTTCATATGTAATTCATATAATAAAAGCATAAAGGAAACCCCGTGTTCTAATAAAAAGAAAACTAATTTACAAATCTTGGGAAGAAAAGATAATAAGTCACTAGTCTCATCAAGGAATTCAAAAGCATCTCATTTTTTAATCCATAATTTTCATTGTTGTTGAGCCTAGCAAGTAAATACTAATGAAATGACCTTAAAATGTGGCCTCAGTGCAGTTGCTTCTGTGATTTTATTAATCACAAAGAACAATCTCTAAGAGGCTTATTTCTGTAGTCACAACTGTCATTGGTGAATAAAGCATTTGGTTGTCTCTAGGGAAGTGGGAATACTGCCAAACAGCTCATATGCATGAGGAACTAGGCATGGGTTAGGACATATATTTTGACCTTTATGATTCAGGACTATTAATTATGACAAATTTTTGTAGTGATGAATTTTTTTTTTTAAAAAAAGCTGTAACCCCACTCTCCAGGGAGATGGTGCTCCAGTACGGCTAAAGCCACTTAAAGTCTATTAAGTCAGCCCTGTTTGCTTGGAGGCATGGCATAGTCAGCAAGAGCAAGATGTGTTACATTGCATAAGATACCTACTTTCTCAGATTTATTTTTTATGACTCAAAGTTGTCTCCTTTTCTGTCTTACTAACCCATCCTTCTAGTCTTACTCACATAAACATAGCATCATCAACATCCCATAATACACATGTACTCAGAATATCCCTTCTGTTTTATTTTTGAACGTTGAATTATCTCATACCATCCCAGAGGGGTGGCTGCTAGAAACCCTGGACTCTGATCATATGTGTTAAAGCTGACAAAATATATAGAATCAAAATTGATTGATACCATTTTTCCCTTCACACAGATTTATGATTATTTTGCCACATTTCCTTCATGTATTTCCTTCTCCCAACTTTTTATCTGGAACACTTGAAAGTGAGTCGCAGACAGCTTGGTGCCTTACCCCTAAAGACTTAGCATGTCTCTTGTAACAGTGAAGACTTTCTCCTGTTATAATACAATAGTATTATGGCCAAAGAATTTCACACAATAGTATTCTCTAACAGTCCATAGTCAGTCTTCTCCCCTTCTCCCCAAAATACTCTTATTATTTATAGCTCTTTTATTCATCCAGAATTTAATCAAGGATCACATGGATCCATAATTGGATTTTCCATGCACTCCATTTCCTAAGATTGATTTGCTTATTGAAGAATCAAGCTGATCCTCCTTTCTCATATCCCATTTCACAAAAGCCTATCTCCCTCTATATAAAAGAAACATGAAAGGAGAAAGGAAAGTTGAAAGAAATGAAAGAAGGAAGGGAAGGAGGGAGGGGGGGAGGGATGCAATACATCATTTTCACCCATTTTGCATTTTTCATGGTACGTAGTTCTAAGTTATAAAAACTCCTGAGACACCAAACAATAAAACAAAGCATAGCATTGGCATCTGTGAGGTATTGTTTAATCAGTTTACAACATCCCTCCCTAACTTTTCCATTATGCTATGCATTGCCAATAAAATTTACCTTCTATATCTTGTAAACATCAAACTTTGTAATATATGTATACTTACAAACATCAAACTATGTAATCTATGTAATATATGTATCCATATATGTAATATATGTTTCTACACAAAGACATTTTCAATAACCTTCCTTTCTTTCTCCTTGTCCCTTCCATCAACATTCAAAAGTCAGTTCTTTTCCAATGTGAATACCATTTTTAAAAACCCTTTTGGGGCGCTTGGGTGGCATAGCGGTTAAGCGTCTGCCTTCGGCTCAGGGAGTGATCCCAGCGTTGTGGGATCGAGCCCCACATCAGGCTCTTCCGCTATGAGTCTGCTTCTTCCTCTCCCACTCCCCCTGCTTGTGTTCCCTCTCTCGCTGGCTGTCTCTATCTCTGTCGAATAAATAAAATCTTTAAAAACAAAAAACAAAACAAAAAAACCCTTTTGACTCCATTTAGGGTACTACCTACACTCCCCACCCCAATTCCTCTTATTTTCTTTACAGCAAAATGACTCAGAAAATTGTGAATGCTTACTGTCTCTAATTTTCCTCCTCAAATTCTCTCAGTCTCTTGCCCTCTCTCTTCAGCAAAACGGATAATGTCAAGAACATCAGAGATTTCCATGTTACCAAATCCAGTGATTAAATTTTAGTCTTCAAGGGTGTTTGGCAGAGCCGCTTATTCTATTCTTGCACCATGTTCCAGCCTTCGGTAGTAACATTCTGTTTTTTCTCCTCCCTCTCTGGTCACTCTCACTAAGTTTATTATCTCCCTCCTTATCTTCCCAATATTTAGATATTTAGATACTGGACTCAGTCTTGGACCTCTTCTTATTTTATGAATTATATTATATATATCTTGGTAACTTTTGGCTGTATTATAGACTTTACCATTTTATAAATAATGACTCCCAAATTAATGTCCAGCTTGGACCTAAACTTCAGATTAAAAAAAAATGCATCTTAGCTTTCTAAATGGCATCTCAATTTAACATATCAAAAACCGAGCTGCTGACTTCCTATCCCTTACTTCACACCTACTCTTCTCAAAAATTTCCACATCTTTATTCTGTTCTTTTAGTTGCTTTGGCCAAAATTCACTGACTCATCTCTTTATCTCACACCCACAGATAATTTTTCAACATATTCTGTTGGCTTTAACTTCACAGTATGTTTTTTTATATACTGGCTACTTAATCTAGCTACTTCAGTCACTTCCATGGCTAACATTCTGGTTCACATCATCATTACCTCTCTCTGGATTCTTGCAATTGCCTTCTCATTGGTATTCCTCTCTTGCCGTACTTCATTCTGTCTCACAAGCAGCTGCCCAAAGGATTACACTAACACTGAAATTGGATCATGTCACTTCCCTGCTCAAAATTTTCCAATTGCTTCCCAAAAGCCAAGTCCTTAAAATGGCCTGTAGAGTCCCAAGTTACCTCTGGGAACTGGTCTCCTTTGCTTTGCTTTCTTGCTCACTCTGCTCAAAATACTCTGTCCTTTGTGCTTGCCCTTCTATCATATCAGATATGATATGATATCCTACCTCTTAGGTACCCACATGTCTTACTCCGTCATCATCTTTATGCCTTTGTTCAAATGTCACACTAGCCCTGAATGCTCTCTTCCTTCCCTATCTAAATTGCACCTTTAACATTCCCTGTTTTGTTTTACTCTTAGCACCACCACCATCTAATATTCTCCCTATCTACCTATTTATCTTCTTCATTATCTGTATTCCCAACCCCTTCTACTGTTCCTGCAAGGATCCCCACCACCGTTCCTTGCAAGCTCCCTAAGAGCAAGGATTTTTGTCTGGTTTGACTGAATACAGTCTGCTACTATATTTCCATTCTGGCAGAGTGCCCAGCCCTCTTCTAGGAAGTTTATCAATATTTTTGAGTGAATGAATCCATGAGTAAATGTAATGAATTTTTGAAAAAAAAATTATTGAGAGATATTCTGGCTTTTTTTCTGCAGATTTTGGCTTATCAAACGTAAGTAGCATAATACCTACATGATACTTCTTTTCCTAAAACAATTTGTAAGATAATTTTAAACACAAAACTCTTCCTTTTTTTTAATTTTTTTTTATTTTTAAAGATTTTATTTATTTATTTGACAGAGACAGCCAGCAAGAGAGGGAACACAAGCAGGGGGGGTGGAGAGGAAGAAGCAAGCTCCTAGCAGGGGAGCCTGATGTGAGGCTCGATCCCAGAACGCTGGGATCACGCCCTGAGCCGAAGGCAGATGCTTAATGACTGCACCACCCAGGAGCCCCCACAAAACTCTTTCTGCTTAGGTTTGAGTAATTATGAAGAAAAATGAATTGATCATTACGTTCTGGGACAGTTGGAGAATTATTCATTGAAGTAGTAGGACCTGAGCTAGGCTTTAAATAAAGAACATAAGATTTAGAAATGTAGGAAGGTGAATAACAGGATGATCCAGCCAAGAGAAATGATGTTAAACTACACTAAACAGGCAGGAATGTGTGTAAACATGCTTTTCTCCCTGAGCAGAGCATACCAGTTAAAGGAGGAGAAGCTATGGTTTAGGGCTGTAGGTTGGGGCTAGTACATGGTGACCTTGAACAAAGGGCTGAGAACTTTTCACTTTATCCTTAAGGCATGGGGTATTTATCAAATGTGAGTTGACATATTTTGAGGGGGGAATACGGGAATGAAATGATAAAGTGTTGGATAGATGATGTTCTGGTTGTAAGATTAATTAAACATAAGAAAGACTAAAAGTAGAGAACCTGGATTGGTAATTATTTCAGTAGAGTGAGGATGAAATCTTAAAGAAAAGAAACTATGCTGAATTCTGGGAAAATAGCAGAAAGTAATTTTCCTGAAGCATGGTAGAATGGAGAGAGATAGTAACTTGTAAGAAAGGATTGCAAAAATCTAACTTAGAGTAGATGAAAAAGGAAGACCTCTGTCAGAAGATGGCATTGAGGAGGGGAGAGCATTCCAGGCATAATGAAGAGCAAATGCAAAGTCCATTTGCAGGCGAGAGTTTGGTGTAATAAGGGAATGGATATAAGTAGCATTATGCTCAAGTAGGAAATGGCTGAGGATGAGGCCAGAAATTAAGTCAGAAGCCTAGAAGAAATGAAGTCAGTTAATGGCTTACAGTTGACAAATTGGGGTGTCATTTCCTTGTTTGAAAGATACTTAGAAGAGTTATGCTTCAAAGAAAGTTGAATGAATTGAGAATGTTAAACATGAGGAGAATCAATGGAACATGTATAAGCCAATGTCTACAAGCCGTAAGCAGCAGGATAAAATGAGAACAGAGCAGGAAAGACTGATAAGACTGAGGGAAAAAGGTGTGTTGGAAAGGTAGGACGTGGAGGGTGCTCTAATGGAGAATGTAATGGTTTGGAAGCCTTAGGAGGCTGCAGAAGATTTTGTTGCCTTTTCTCCTGCAAAGTCGAAGTCAAAGCTACTTAACAGCATTTGCTTTTATCTAATGAGTGTGAATCTGACACCCAGGATAGGATTTAAATATACAAACTTCAGTAAACCTCTAATTGTATTTAGTGCTTTTACTTTTACATGTTCTCAAACAAACATCCAGCTTAGAAGAAATAGTATGTTCCTCATCATCAGTAATGGCAAAATGGTGATAGAGACAACCATGGAAAATAATCATGCTAATGGCCTGGATGCATTTCTCTCTGCTTGGCTATAATGCCCTTCCACTGAGGCAGGTGTTTACATTTATGTTGAGTTTCTACTGTTTGCATTTGCAATGTTCAGTGGATTGCATTTCCAGAAATATCCTACATGCCCCAAAATGAATTATCAACAACAGTAAAATCAGAATTTTCCATTGGGTGACCTTATGCCTCCTAAAATTTCCAGGGAACCCATCTGTGAAACAGCAGAAGTTGTAAATTTGAGTTTTATATTTCCAAACTATATAATTAGTTTATTCAGTATGAATTTATTAAGCATCTATCATGTGCTCAAAACTGTGAAGCTGTTTATTCATGATACCAAGAAAAATGTTAGATCTTATAATGAGAAAGATCTTATCATGGAGAATCTGGACATATACAAAAGATGATTATGGTAATAAGTTAAAAAAAGGGGAGGGATATCAAATAGATGATAGATAGATAGATAGATAGATAGATAGATAGATAGATAGATAAGGAGAGAAAGAGAAATGGAGAGAGAGAGAGAGAGATCATTTATTTCTAACTGGGGGGATATCTGAGTAACCTTCTCTATACTGGTGGAATACAAAATAGATCTTGAAAGATAGGGGGCATATCAATAGGAAGCTATGCAGCAAGAGTTAGAAGGACATTCTTGTCAGCCTCCACTTGTGTAATGTTTTGAATTGCTAAATATGATCCATAGGCAAGTTTCAAAGAATACAGTACTTTTTCAGTTCCTATTTAGCTTAAATACTATAAGGTCTTAAGTAAGATTATACTTGATAGAAATTTTATTTCGCACAAAAAGCTTTTTGGGGAGCAACTAACAATTGAATTATTTGAAATTATGTGAAAATTAAACTTTTATCAAAGACAAGTTTTTGGATTGTTTTTTCAGGATTGTGTGTTGGTGGGGTATCGTAATTATTTAACAGAAAATTAAGAAAAAGACTCTTTTTTAAGTATCTTTTTGACCATCTAATCCATAATCAAAACTATCTAATAATATTTCTCTGTTATTTTGATTGCATTAAAGTAGTCATTTGAAACATATGCACATGCAAACATCCAAAGAAACAAAAAATCAGAAATAATGTCCTTGAACATGGGAAAAATACCTTGAACTTTCGGTTAGCCCCAGAATATCTGGTAAAATACTTTATACTATGAATATTTTGATCTATTAATAATATCTTTATATGTTATTGCTAGAATACTGAGTTACTAGAGAACCATTTTTGAGCATTCTCTAATTATTTCACACTTTGATTTCCTGAAAATTCATGAACTACTTGAGTAATTAACAATGGCCATCAGTACAGTTTATCATTTTTGTAACTCTCAGTGTTACCAAATAAAAGTATGTTGAGAATAGTAAACAGTATATCTGATGCAGGAAAAATTGAACATTGGTGATCTAGCCTAACTAATTTGTAAAAATAAAATAGGGTCTTGTTAATGTGGCTGACCTCTGTGAACTTAAAATTGTTGTACTGTGCTTAGTTTACCTCTATTCCATTATTTATCATTCATGCAAACGTATTAGGATCCTGCTCTTCTCAAACACCTCATGTGAGAAGGTTATAATAAAAAGACCACAGTTTCTGCCCTGCAGAGTCATGTGGTCTCGTGTGGGAGTTAGACATCTGAACACATAATTACAGCACCATAAATAGATCGCTTAGTCTATGGGAAACCTCAGGACAGATTTCCAAATTCTTTTTGTTGAAGACAGACTTCTTAGAATAAAGAATATGCCATTTAAGTCTCAGAGAATGAAGAGGAGTCATTCAGGTAGACAGGGCAAGCAAGATCAGAATGAGCAGAGGAAACAGGTGGTACAAAGTAAGGGAGATCCAGTGCCTTCGGTAGATGCTGTAAGGTTATGGGCTTTTTAGTGACCAAACTCAAACACTATGAGGAGCCAGATTACACATAGATTTTAAGCACAGGAGTCACAGGATGATACTTGTGTTTTTGAAAGACCATTTTAGTGGTGATGTGGAAAGAAAAGGCACTGGATGCAGGAAGAATTGATAGGGATCTGGACAAAAAAATAATCTTGATATTAACTAAGACAATAGTAGTGGAGAAGGTGAGGGTGGATACATTCAAGAGATAGCAAAAAAGCAGAATGCAAAACATGATAATCAATTGGATATAATAACAGAAAGACAGGGAGAAATCTGTGTTATTTGTTTCTGTCCCTTTTAATTTGTTTGTTTGTATGTGTGTGTTGGTGGTAACTTCAGTGAAATCCCCAATTATGATGGAGCAGGGAGATATGGCACACAGTCTTTAAGAACCAACACTGCAAAAAGACACATGCACCTATTGTGTTCGCTCAGCATTATTTATAATAGCCAAGATATGGAAACACATTGTCATTGATTGATGGATGAATGGATAAAGAAAATGTGGTGTGTGTGTGTGTGTGTGTGTGTGTGTGTGTGTGTGTGTATTGGAATATTATTCAGCCATAAAAAGGAAATCTTGCCATTTGTGACAACACAGATGGATCTTGACGGCATTATGCTAAGTGAAATAAATCAGACAGACAAAGGCAAATACCTTATGATCTCATTTAAATATAGAATCTCAATTAAATTAAGTATGAAAGAATAATAACTTAAAAATCTGACACATGCAGAAAAGAGATTGGTGGTGATTGCCAGAGATGCGGTACAGAGTGGGAGAATGGGTGAAGGGGCTCAAAAGGTACAGACTTCCAGTTACAGAATAAGTGAGTCATGGGGATGTACCTCATGGATACTATAGTTAGCAATACTGTATTACATATTTGAAAATTGCTAAGACAGTAGACTAGACTTACAGCAGTGCTTATTTCATAATATATACAGTTATTGAATTATGTTGTACATCTGAAACTAATATAATGTCAATTATGCCTCAAAAAATAAATTCTAAAATGGCAAAATGACGGATGATGAAAATTTTAAGTAGGGGTGTGATGGGAGGAAGCGTATGACAAAGCAGTGCATGTTACACATTTTATGCGTTTGCTAGTAAAAATTGGAATCGATTCTGGCTTCATTTTGATCATACCGTCTGCATGTGTCTGATCCTATTCTCCAAATGCAAATATTTTTTTAAAACCTGCAATAATAAAATGACAGGAACTTTTCTTTGGATAAATTCTGGAATTCTTAGCAATGATTAGTTTTCATAAAGTATTTAACTATGTTACATGTCTTTTAAATTAGTTATTTAAATATGAACATTTAAATGGAATGGGTAATGGGTATTAAGGAGGGTACTTGTGATGAGCACCGGGTGTTATATGTAAGTGATGAATCACTAAATTCTACACCTGAAACCAATTTTACCATATATGTTAACTAACTAGAATTTAAATAAAACCTTGAAATTAAAAAAAAATTAAATGGAAGTGCAGATGTTCATAATGAAATCAGATTTTGAGACTCATTACCCTCACACACGTTACAAACTATTTGTGTAATATAATTTTTATCTTTTGTCTTATATGGCCATTTATATTAATTACTCTTTCTGTCCCGTTCTGTCCAGATCCTTGAAAGATCAGACTGGCCATCAAATGGCTGTCTTTATCGTGATATTAGGCCCAATGTTAACTGTTTTTTCTGTTACCATAACAGAAATAACTGGGATGAACTAGGATAAAATTCTGAGGGTGGATATGAGAGCATGGATGTGAAAGACCAGCCATGGAAGCTGATGATTAACGGGACAATGTCAGTCCCTATGGATGGGTGGGGCTTCGGGACATATAGCTTACTCCTAGAATCACTTGTGACATGTTTCCTGTCCTTAAAGACTTAAGCTGTGATTTCATTCCAATAATAATAGTTAACACGTAGCAAGTACTTGCACTTTTCTCACAGAAACCTAATGAGACTGTGTGTTTGGTTCTGTGATTTATCCCTGTTTTACAGATAAGTAATAAAGTAAGACACAAAAAGATAAAGTAAATTTCCCAAGGATATGCAGCTACTGAAAGATGGAGCTAGGATTCTAACACAAACAGTTCCTTCCAGAGCCGAAAATTTTAACCACTTTGGTACTTTACCTTCCCAAAAGTCCCCTTTTCACCCTCATGTAAACCGGCCAATGACAAACTCACCCCCACAGACATTCTAGTAAAGTCCAGTCATGGCCAGGCGATGTTCTAGATGCTTCGAACTGAATACCGTGAGTTCGCATTCAGATGTTTTTCATTCTTAAAAAGAGATCACATTGTTTTGCAAAACAGGAATATCCACTGAATAAAATAATTTATATATATATATATATATATACGTTTTTAAAGAAATTTTAAAAAGAGCTTCCTAGGATGTGACATGATTCATTATTTGAGTATAAGAAGGACATAAGGTGGGGGTGCCTGCCTGGATCAGTCCATAGAGCATGTGACTCTTGATCTCAGGGTCATGAGTTCAAGCCCCAAGTTGGGTGTGGAGATTACTTTTAAAAATGTTTAAAAAAATAAGGACATGAGGTGACTGGCATATGTTTTCACATTTACTTAAAAATAAAAATTAATATTTCATTAAAAGATCACATATTTTTCTTTTAGTTTCACTGCATTTCCTCATCAACAGATCGAAATTAACGTTATGTAAAAAAGGATTTATTTAGATGAACTAAAAATGTTGTCTACTATTATTGTAATGATTACTATCAGCCAAGAGTGGATATGAGTATGACTCTTCTAAGCTAAAGATGTAAATTTCCTATTATTGCCAGTATGAGTTATGTGAATTAAACATGGCATACCTATTAGTTTTAAGAAGTAATCACTAGCTGATTTGAGTATTCAGCAACCAAGTTTGAAAATATTTGTGTATATTTATTGAACAAAGTTATGCAGTTTAAAAATATTGGCATATATTTGTAGTAAATAGATTTTTATACTAAAGCAATTTGTGCCTGAAAAATGCATTGCTAATATCACGTCTAGAACTACCATGGTTATTTACCCTTTCTCTGAGCTTACATCCTAAAGTTCTCTGCCTTGTATATTAGATTGTGTTTTACTGTTCATGTTATAATAAATGAGAGTGGCATGCAGTGTGGTGCTTAAAAACTTTGACACTAAGTGACTAAGTTCAAGTACTGACTTCTCCACATAAGACATTAAAACATACAGAAATTGGGAAAATTACTTAAATTCTTTGTGCAAAAATGAGATAATCAGAGTAGCGACACCATACGTTGTGAATATTAAGTGAGTCAGCACACACAAGGTGCCTAAGACAACACTTGAAATATAGTTAGAAATATATTTGCTGTTATTATTATTGATCCTATGAGTTACATTGTATTTAAAAATTAATTTCTAACCCTGAAAATGTATGACAATGTATTACTGCAATGAACTAAGTGAAATGTGAAGTCAAGAGGAAATGTTCTTTCCAAAGTTTCAATTTTATTCAGTAAAAGCTTCATATTGAAAGGTAACTATTTTTCTCTAGGAAATATTGATGTCAAAAGATAATTAATTCACTGTTGATTCAGTTATCATGTTATAATGGATAAAATTTGAATTAGTTTACTACATTAACTACTTTCTGAAAACATAACTTGTGGCCATAAATGAAGCACTTTGTCCGATAGTCTCAACCACTTCAATCCATTGCAGCAGGTTTTACCCAAGCAAAACAAGCCTAAACGGAAAAAAAAAAAATGGAGGAAAGAAAAAAAGAAATAGTGACATTTTAAAAGAAATTTTCAAACATTAGGTTATTATTAAAGCTTAATCCCATAATAAAATTATTAGCACTTAACATTACGAATGCTATTTGTATTTTAATGGAACATATTTAATAGAGAAAAACATTAAATGATACCCAAACAGATACCTGTAGTGGAGATTTAAAAGCTGAGAAGATCCAATATGGTCTAATGCATTTCTTGCTAAAATAAGGGTCTGAACTACTGGTAAATGTGTATTCTCAGTTCTAATGATTATTTGTTTTCAAGGTACCACAAGGAATGTTGCTATTATTTCAACTTCTTGAGGTATAATTAAGTTAGAATATATGCATTTGAATAATATGAAAGCATTATACCAAATAAAGCCTGTGAGTGTTGGGATATATTAAACAATATGAAAACAATATCTAGAAAGCCTTTCTTGGCTCCATATTCAGCACTAATCCTGCTTCCTCTGGAATGTTTCTGTAGCACTTTGCACATGTTTTTACCATAAGGCCTGTCCCATAACTGTTCATCAGCTTTGTTTACCCCACCAGATAATCAGCATCACTTGAAACAACATCTTCTTTAAACATGTCTGGTATAGAACTGGGCTTAAAACTGGGTGGACTAATATTTAAAATGTATCCATTATACCTATCTCAAGAGCTTTTGACTTTTAACCTGATGATATTTCAGACCTTTCATTTGGGCTTATTTAGAAACTAAAATTAATAGAGTATAATGGAATTATTAATAAGGAAATGACCTTTACCCAGGCAGTCCCACATTTCTTTTTTAGTGTCCTTTAAGGATATAGTACCACAAATTAAATAGTAGGGCATTTTAAAAGTGATTCCTCCCCTAGAGATACTTCAATTTTCTGCACAAGGGCAAGAACTAATTTACTTCTATATGTTCGCCAAACCAAAAAAAAAAAAAAAAAAATGTGGAGGTGATGCTATAAAGTACTTTGAAATTATTGCATTTATAATGTTATAAATTCCCAAGTGTGCAACAAGGAATTTAATTCAACTTGAAATCTGTATCCTATAGAACTGAAAATACTAGACTTCAGAAATTGGAAAACTATTCCCTATGAAATTCCTTTTCCATTTTGATTTTTAAATACTTTATAACTTTATTTCTCTTATAATTTTTATAACAACTTTACTAAGATATAATTTACATACCAGAAAATTGCCTTTTTAAAGTGTATGATTCATTGTTCTTTAGCATATTCTCAGAATTATACAACCTTCATGGCTATCTAATTTTAGAACATTTTTATAACCCTTCCCCCCAAAAAACTTCTATTGATTAGTGATCATTCTCCATTTCCCCCTCTCCAAGCCACTGCCAACTACTAAACTATTTTCTTGGTCTACTAGTCTATTTCTGGACATTTCACGTAATTGGAATCACACAACAGGTGGTCTTTTGTGACTGACTTATTTCATTTATCAAATTTTTTTTATTTTAATTTTTTTATTATATTATGTTATTCACCATACAGTACATCCCTGGTTTCTGATGTAAAGTTCGATGATTCATTAGTTGCGCATAACACCCAGTGCACCATGCAATACATTTATCAAATTTTTAAGATTCATCCATGTTGTAGTATATTTCAGTATAGTTTATTTCTTTTTATTGGTAAATAATATTCCATTGTATAGATCTATCATTCAGTGGGTAAAAGTTTGTTTATCCATTCATTAGTTGATGGACATTTGAGTTGTTTTCATTTTTTGGCAATTATGAATAATGCTGCTATGAGCAGCCATATATAACTTTTTTGTGTAAACATGTGTTTTTATACTTCTTGGGTATATAAGAATGGAATTTCTGGGTTATATGGTAACTAATTTTGAGGAAGTACCAAACTGTTTTCCAAAATGACTGTACCATTTTGCAGTCCCTCCAGCAATGTTGAATGAGGGTTCTATTTAACCTTTTATGATACATAGTTGAATTAAAGAAAATTCTATCTCCACTTTTATAGACTAACTTTCCATTTTTATCACAATATAATATATATCACAGTATATCTGGGACAAGTCTGTTACCTCCTTAGACTGTAAGTGGAATTTAAGAGCCAGAACCTGTTTTATCCATCTTTGTGATGCCAACACAATTTTGACATGTGACAGTCATTTTTAAAAAATGTTGAATGAGTAAATGGTGATTTGGATTTATCATTTAATAAAATATCTATAGATATATTATCATGTTTGATTTCTACTTTCTGCCAATGTGGCAAATATTTATTTGATGCAGCTATAGGAAGCTGGTGCCAGTTAGTAAAAATCAATCTATTATGTAGCTGATTATACATTTCGCTTTCTATATGCGATTTTATGCATTGTGTGCTTATGTAGCAATTCAATATTGATGGGGCTTATTTCATAAATGAGTAACTGTCTTTACAATACAGATAAGTCAGAGTTTTTCCTAACTTTAGTTAAGACTTTTTTTTTTTTTTTTGAGAGAGAGAGGGAGAGTGCATGCACGGGAGGGAGGGAGTGGGAGGGGCGAGGGAGAGAGAATCTTAAGCAGGCTCCATGATCGGAGCGGAGCCTGATTTGGGGCACAATCTCATGACCCAGAGATTATGACCTGAGTGGAAATCAAGAGTCAGATGCTTAACCGACCAAGCCATTCAGGTGCCCCTGGCTAAGTCTTCGCCAAAGATTTCTTATGAGCAGTTGAAAAGGTTAAGAATATGGATGAATGGTTTTCCATATATCTTCTTCTTGAAAAATGTGTCTTACAAAGCGCTTCCCAAGAAAGCAGTATTCTGAGATTCTTTTTCTTCTACTGACCAGAAAGATTCAGATGTTAGAGGAAGTCCCCTGGGAGAAGAAGGGACAATGTCATATTTCTTATGTAAAGTGTTGTTTGTATTATCTTTTGTTGCTAGGGAAGGGACACCAAGGTGATCAAAAGGATAGGAATGAAAAATTTCCCAATAGCTGCAATAAACAAATGTTATTGAAGTTGAAAGAATTAGGTGTCCACAAGAAGATTCTTTTTATTAAAAAGAGTATGCCAGGGTGTTGTTACCTTAATAAATTTAGCAAGGTCCAGAATCTAGCCCTTTGCTGGGCAAGTCCAGAAATTTGGTTTTTTTCAATGTCTTTGAGTAGTAGCTAAACTCATATGAAGGAAGAGAAAGTTAATAATGTCATTTACCTGCTTAAATCCCTTCCATGGCTCCCATTCCCTTTATCAAAGACCAAAACAAACAGCATAGCTTATACTCCACTGCAGCTGTACTGGACTGCTGTTTTTTTAGATGTTTTATTGAAACATTATTCACATACAATTTACATGCAAATCTTGGAGATATTGTGGGTTTGGCTCCAGACCACTGCAATAAAGTGAATATCACAATAAAAGGAGTCAAATGATTTTTTTGATTTCCCCATGCATACACTGTAATCTATTAAGTGTGCAATAGCATTATGTCTGAAGAAAACAGTGTACGTACCTTAATTTAAAAATATTTTGTGGCTAAAAAATGCTGTCATCTGAACTTTCAGATAATCACTGATCACAGACCACCATAACAAATGCACTAATAATTAAAAAGTTTGAAATATTGGGAGAATTACAAAATGTGACACAGACAACAAAGTGAGCAAATGCTGTGGAAAAATGGTGCTGCAAACTTGCCCCACTCAAGGTTACCGCAAGCCTTCAATTTGTAAAAAACGCAATTATCTGCTAAGTGCAATAAAGGGAAGCACAGTAAAACGTGGTATGCATCATAGTTAACCCATTTAAAATGCAGTTCATTGGCCTTTTATTAGATTCATAGAGTTAAGCATCCATCACCACAGTCAATTTTAGAACATTTCCATTACCTGCAAAAGAAATCCCACATCTCTTAACTATTGCCTCCTCCAATCTCCTCACTTCCCCTAGCTCTAGCAACTACTAATTTATTTTCTGTTTCTATATATAATTTCCTATTTTGTACATTTCATATTAATCCAATTATACAATATGTGGTCCCTTGGGGGTGGCTTCTTTAACTTAGCATATTTTCAAGGTTTATCCATGTTAATGGTATGTATCAGGATTTTGTTTATTTCTGCATAATATTCCATTTTACATATATATTACATTTTTTTCAACCATTCTTCAATTGTTGGATATTTGGGTTGTTTCTAACTTTAGCTATAATGAATAATGCTGCTATAATCATCCACGTATAAGTTTCCATGTGGATGTATGTTTCCCACTTTCTTGAGTATATTCCTAGTAGTGAAATTGTTGAATCATAGGATAACTATGTTTACCATTTGAGACACTGCTAAACTGTTTCTTCAAAACAGCTGTACCATTTTACATTTCAGCTAGCAGTGTATGAGGCGTCTCCACATTCTTGCCAACACTTGTTATTATTTATCTTTTTGATTATAGCCATCCTGGTGGGTGTGGAGTGGTATCCTATGGTGGTTTTAATTTGTATTCCTCTGATGGTTAATAATGTCAGATATCTTTTCATTTCCGCACTGGCTGTTTGTATATCTTTGGAGAACTGTCTCTTCAGACTTTTTGCTCATTCTTTAATTGGGTTATTTGTCTTTTATTATTGAGTTGTAACAGTTAATCTATATATCCCAGAAACAAATTCTTATTATATCATATATGATTTGCAAAAATTCTATCTCATTCTGTGGGTTGTCTTTTCACTTTCTGGATGATTTCATTTGAAGTGCAAAAACTGTTAATTTTGGTGGTGTCAGCTTGGGCTGCCACAGGCTGGATGGCTCACCCTAATGTATGTTTGCACAGTTCTGGAGGCTGGAAATCCGAGTCCAGGGTGCCAGCATGGCCAAGTTCTCTTCCTGACTTGCACACCGCTACTCTCTGGCTGTGTCTTCACATCATAGAGAGAGAACTCTGGTGTCTCCTCCTCTTCTAATAAGGGCAGAAATCCCATCCTAAGAGCCTCACCCCCATGACCTCATCTGAATTTAATGATCTCCCAAGGCCCCATTTCCAAATACCATCACTTTGGGGATCTCGG
Organism: Ursus americanus; assembly: GCF_024610735.1. Taxonomy (NCBI): domain Eukaryota; kingdom Metazoa; phylum Chordata; class Mammalia; order Carnivora; family Ursidae; genus Ursus; species Ursus americanus. Next base: position 35,988,471 of record NC_142143.1, read on the forward strand.
CTTAAACATATGAATTTTGGGGAACACAATTCAGGCCATAGCATATGGTGTCCATTTTATCTGTCTTTCTTGTGTTGCTTGAGCTTTTGTTGTCATATCTAAGAAACCGCTGCATAATCCAAGATTATGGTTTACCCCTATGTTTTTTTCCTGAGAGTATTACAGTTTTAGTATACTTAAGTGTTTTGTTTGTTTGCTTTGACTTTAGGAAGTTGTTCATGCTGTTTCCTTGATCTGGAAAATATTTTACTCAACATACCTTTTGCCTGGCTAATTCTTAGTCATTTCTCACATGTCGTCTTAGATGCTCCCTCCATACACATACTTCCTGCAGGGGTTAGTTGAATGCTGGGGACCCTGAATATAGCCCCCATCACAGCACTGATCACATTGTTTTGTAATTGTTCCAGCTACTTTTATTTTCCATGTCTGCTTCACCATTGTACACATTATAATGTCTGAAAAAATTACAGGAGTTCCTATCTACGAGGCATTCAGTAACATTTTATGGGGTCAATAAAGAAATGATCAACATGTCAACTTTTAGGGGATCCCTCCTACATTGTTGGTGGGAACGCAAGTTGGTACAGCCACTCTGGAAAACAGTGTGGAGGTCCCTTAAAAAGTTAAAAATTGAGCTACCCTATGATCCAGCCATTGCACTACTGGGTATTTACCCCAAAGATACAGACGTAGTGAAGAGAAGGGCCATATGCACCCCAATGTTCATAGCAGCAATGTCCACAATAGCTAAATCGTGGAAGGAGCCGAGATGCCCTTCAACAGATGACTGGATTAAGAAGTTGTGGTCCATATATACAATGGAATATTACTCAGCTATCAGAAGGAACGAGTTCTCAACATTTGCTACAACATGGACAGCACTGGAGGAGATAATGCTAAGTGAAATAAGTCAAGCAGAGAAAGACAACTATCATATGATTTCTCTCATCTATGGAACATAAGAACTAGGATGATCAGTAGGGGAAGAAAGGGATAAAGAAAGGGGGCGGTAATCAGAAGGGGGAATGAAACATGAGAGACTATGGACTGTGAGAAACAAACTGAGGACTTCAGAGGGGAGGGGGGTGGGGGAATGGGATAGACCGGTGATGGGTAGTAAGGAGGGCACGTATTGCATGGTGCGCTGGGTGTTATACACAACTAATGAATCATCGAGCCTTACATCGGAAACCGGGGATGTACTGTATGGTGACTAACATAATATAATAAAAAATCATTAAAAAAATAATAATAAAAAAAATAAAATAAAAATAAAACAGCCAAAAAAAACAAAAAAAACAAAAACATGTCAACTTTTAATTTATGGTGAAAAATAGAATTGTCAAGCAGACCTGGTATCCAAACTGAGCTGACAAGGGCAAGTCTCTTCTCTGCAGGAAACGACACAAAAAATTCAATTATTCTCAGAATATTGCTTGGTATCCGTGGGCTCAGAGCGTGTTGTATTATTTGAACATTTAATGGCACCATGTAATGATGGTGTGTCCTGACAATTCCAGAACACACATATACTTGTCTCTACCCCTATTCTCACATGACTATGACCCTTGAGCCTTGACTCCCTACATGACTATGACCCTTGAGCCTTGACTCCCTTTCAGAGAGAGAATGCTTAGAAGACCCCTGCCAGCTCTTTCTTTCCTGTGAATTGTTTTTCTCTGTTATTTGGTGCCATTCCTTTCCCTTTCTCACCGACAAATTTTGCTTTATTTTTATATTAATACAACATAATAGGACACAGAGTGTTAGTCTCTGAGCTGCATTCCTCTTCTAAATGCTGCACATAGTAAAATTTTCCATGGCAGGACAATATGTTTTGATATCCTTATAACTTCTAGGGCACCCACTAGAGCATTTTAACTCTGTGAATAGCAAACAATGTCATAGCCCAAATATTTTTGGCTATATAATTATAACTCTGTTGATTAGAGACATGATTTAGTTTTAGTTTTGTTTAGAGTTAGGGCTTTGTTGGGCTATGTAGGGAGATTTAAATATTCAGCTTGAATGCTATTTTGTGTGCCTGGGAGTGTTTGCCACAGCAGGTGTTACCTAACCAGATGCTAAAGCCTTTTAAATTAATACGCAGCATCTTGTCAAACATGCCTCCTGCTTTACACCGTCAGAGCTGTTGAAAATTGGCTTTTCCTGCCAACAGAGTTGTCAGTTGGCGATGACTCAGCCCTGACATGCTTTAGCTACAATGCTTACTGGGCCAGGTGATTTTACTAACGTGCTTAGAATGTTGAGTTTTAATAAATTTCCAAATTATTTTCAAGCATCAAATAAGCAAAAATATCTTTTGGACATTGGTAGGAATAAAAGATTCATTCCCTGTCTTTCCATAAAAATGAGTCAAGCTCAAGGACAAGCTCATTAATTGGGTTAGAGAATTAAAGGGTTGGTTCCTGTGTGAGGTTTTCTTTCTGATCATCTTCCTTTCTCTTTTTTCACATATCTGATACAGTAAGACCAGGCCTAATGGCTTTTCCTGTTTGGGGAAAAGTACAGGGGGAGCTGGAGCAGATTAAACGGAAAGGATACCTGGACTGTGTAACTTCCATCTTGGGTCTAGGCCATTTAGTTTGTCTGTCTTTGTAATCTCAGTAATAACATGTGGAGGGATCACAGGATTTGGGAATTAGAGAAGCTACTCAAAGTTAAAATTTGGAAAGCTACTCAAACTTAGAGCCAGCACCCAAGAGGGAGGGATCTTAACTCAACCTGATCCATCCTACTCACCTGAGTCAGGAAATCTATAAAAGGCTTTAGGCTGTAACCCTGGGTTCTGGCCAGACTTGTGGGCATATCTCATAGAAATCAACACAGGGGTTCACTGAAAACTCCTCAAATATGTTTTATCCTGTAATTTCACTTTGGACTCCAGACAGCATCTTGAGTGTTGTGTGAGCCCCAGTGTAGTGGCAATAGATGCGGTGAGAGAGTTGTGGAGGGAGTTATAGCAGATGAGGTCACATGCGTTTTAGGGGACTCTTAAGAACAGTTTTATGACGACCAGAAAATTTCTTCATAGTTGCTATCTTTATAGACATTAATATTATGCTTAAGAGAACAGAAAGTGTTATTTGGTGTGTTTTAGGTAATATTAACCAAATTAATGGAAAAGTAAGAATATGCTCCTTGTAAAGAAGCAACGGATACAACAAGCCATTTTCTCTTATAAAAATGTGCTGTGTATTTTTACTCTGTCACATTAATGTCAATCATTTTTTATCATGCTGTTCCACTAATGATACAGTGGGATCCTCTCTTCTTGAGAGCAATCCTGCTGTCCCTGATTTATTATTAGGATCTTCTAAGAGAAAAGTAAGTGTGTGTGTGTGTGTGTGTGTGTGTGTGAGAGAGAGAGAGAGAGAGAGAGAGAGTTTGTGTGTATGACGGGGAGTAGGGATCTCAGTGAAATTTAGTTCACTGATTTCTTTAAGTTAGTTACATGACTCTTGAGTTGCATTTCAGTTGCCATGAATGAGGGGGAACTGCATGATTTCTTGAAGCACCTAATGAAATATACTCTCCTAATATAGAAAACTGGGTCTTAGAAGAAAACAAAATTATATGTAGAATAACTACAGACAGCTCAAAAATTACAGAGTGTATATCATTTATTGGACATCTGTTGTAACCAGGACCCATACTTGTCACATTTGTACTGATGATCTCATTCTTTTTTTTTTTTTTTTTAAGATTTTATTTTTGTAAAGCAGTTTTGGATTCACAGAAAAATTGAGAGGGAGGTACATTGATTTGCATAGACTCCCCCATTGTCAACATGCATAGCCACCCCCATTGTCAACATCCCCATCAGATGGTACATTTTCTATAACTGATGAATCTACATTGACACATCACTATCATCCAAGTCCATAGCTTATATTACAGCTCACTCTTGGTGTGTACATTCTACAGATTTTTTAAAAAGATGTAATAACATGTATCTATTATTATAGTATAATACTGGGTATTTTTACACCCTAAGAATTCTCTATACCGTGTCTATTCATCCCAGCTCTCTCTGATTCAACCCCTGGCAACTGCTGTTCTTTGTTTTGTTTTGTTTTTTTGCTGTCTTCGTAGTTAAAAAAGTTAACACTTTTCCAGAATATCATATAATTGGAATCATGCACTCTGTAGCCTATTCGGAATGGCTTCTTTCACTTAGTAATATGTATTTCAGGTTCCTCTATGTCTTTTCATGGCTTGATAGTTCATCTCTTTTTAGCACTAAGTAATATTCCATTGTCTGGATATACCACAATTTATCCATTCACCTATTGAAGGACATCTTGGTCCCTTCCAAGTTTTGGCAATTGTGAATGAAGTCAGTATAAACATCCATATGCAGGGATTTTTTTAGACATAATCTCTCAATTCCTTTGGGTAAATATGAGGGAGCACAGTTGCTGGATCATATGGACTAATGATCTCATTTTTACTCACACCCATCAAATAAGAAGGCACTGCTACCTACATTGCCTAGACAGACAGTTGTGGCTTAAAAAGTTCACTGCTGTTGGCCTAGATATGAACCTAGCTCTGTTTCACTCTGAAATTGGTACTGTTTGGAACAAGCCACATATAACTTCTATGAGTAGACAGAGTATAAGGCCAATTTACCCATTAGGCACAGTGCAAGCACTGCTTTGAGCTCATAATATCCTTAGGGGCCCATGGTGTTCCAATTACTTTAAAAATTGAAAGAAAAAAAATGAATATTATCCAGTCTGGATTATATTAATCTTTATACCAGCACAATCATAAAATACAACTTTAATACTTTTTATGAATGAAGGGGCCCACAAAGACAAAAGTACCTAAGGGCCACAGAAGTCATAATGTAGATAGAGTAGTCAATTTTGGGATACTGAAAAATATACTTGCCTCGAAATAGGTCCCCAACCAATCTATGATAGCATTGCCTGTCCTCCAGTATTCAACAACAAAGCTGAATCATTTTTAACAGCCGTTTTTAAAGAGTATCTGATACCTGGGGTAGTGCTATACACAGATGGACAAATTAAAGACTAGAAAGCAGAGTAGAGATAAGATGCAAGATAGGAATATTTCAGTGGGAATGTAATAGATGAGGCATGGTGGAACGTTGCTTCATGGTTAGACAGCCTGAGCCTGCCTGACAGCACCTGTGTACAGATTTCAACAGACACCCACTTTTTGGATGATGCCAGTTTCCCTGATTGGAAGATTTTTTAAAACAAAAGTTACCCAGTACCTATGTCTCTATCTACATAAAATGGTTCTTGTAGCATGTTTGATTTTAAACAGACTCACATCTCTCAGGTCACTGTAATACATTAACATAATATTGTATGGTGCAGTTTTAGGGAAAAGACAGCACAGTTCTTTTGTTGGAATGTGGATACATAAAAAATCAAGGGGGCACAAATTACTATTTGCATGGAGTTTAGATCTCATTTTCCTTTTAAATTGGGCAGGCTTACTCAACAATTTCTGTGAAAACTCTTAGAGTCCAGTTGTGCCTGTCAAATTGTATTAGTTATGCAGGTATTCTACCTTCCAGCTATCTAGCCCAGGGCTGACCATGAGACATGGCTGTTTCACACAGTAATTTTGGATGACAGCTTTTCCTGAACTAAGTCTAGGAGGCAATTATGAGACCAGAGGTCATTAACACTGCATTTGATTATATAACATAATATAGTAATAATAATAATAAAAATAAATGTATATATACATACAGAGAGAGAGAGAGATGGGGTATTAATTCCTATAAAACACATGCTTTTTTATTTCCAAACTGAATTTCTACAGACTCTCATGAATTTATAACTGATATTCTGAGATTTGTATATATACAAAATTTAAGGAATATATTAAGACTTTTTGGTTTTTTGTCTTCATCTCTTCAATGTAATATTTCTGTTATTAATTTGTTCTAGAAAATATGTCCTATGGTGTAGGAAAGGAGATATGTATCATTATACATGTAAATTTATGTGTGGTTATATCCAAAGAAATGCAGATTTAAAATCCAAAGCTTTCCACTGAGGATTACAAATAGAATTGCTAGAATTTTCAATTTTCAAAAGAGGAGACACCAAAATATAGTAAATTGGGGGTACAGCCTAAGGAAGTCATTATAAAAACATTTTGAAGTCGTTAATTTTGTCTGATTTAAATGCTAGATGGTCAAGTCAGCATGCCTCCATGCCATATGCTTTCCTCAGAGCTATTTTTGATTTGCACAAATGTTCGATGGTTGGAGAATAAACTTAAGAGATGCTTTTTTTGTGGTTGGTGAGGTTGTTGGTGGTGCTTAGTGAAGCTGAATTCCAGCTCACCCTTTATTTTTTCTCTTCTCTCTCAGACTGGTTTGCACTTAACGATTTTTCAGCCAGTACATACTTGAAACACTGCAGAGATAGGGCCATCGCCAGCTAATTAATAAAGTGGCCCACAAGATTAGAGAATGCAGGTTTAATTGAAAGGTAAAGAGTGTTAAAATTGTAATTATGATGAATAGATTGTCAGAGATTACTCTGGAGACTGCTGCCTGGTGTCAGTGACTTGAAGTTAAAAGGTTGAATTTCCCTCCTGTCATGTAGCTTCTCCAGATCTGCTTTTCTGAGGTGAGGATTCACCTATTAAATCAAAGCCTTTCAAACATTTAGTTAATGAGAAAATATGTCCTTTTTCTTTTTCCAAAGAAACCCCCTCAAGTAAGCACACCATCTTGAAATGAGTCAGAGAAGTTAGCGATCTATTTCAGTCCTATGTTTAATATTAAACATCATGAAATGCATTTCAAGATGAGCGTGTATAAAAGTAGAATGTCCGGCATCTGTCTGAAGCTGGACAGCTTAGTAGGCTGTGGTGATTTACCAGGTAATAAGAGGCCTGAGGAGAAGGGAAGAGAAATGATGGCCAGAGGAAACTGAATCTAAATTCTGTCCTCCTGTCCAAGTTACTCCTATAGAAGTAAGTAGGGGCAGAAACTGAGGGAATTTGTTATCTTGTCCTTGTAGCTTTCACTTTTAATACATACAGGAACCAAAACAAGAGAAGCTTCTTTGCATGAAACCAGTTGAGAATAGCTCACTGACCCAAGGGCTATTATTTGAAATATTAAAAGCTCAGACACTTGAATTACTTAAGTTCATCCTTAGCTGTGTTGCCAGGAAGCCCAGGCAAAACCACTTTTAAGATACAAAGACAGTATACCTCTTCTCTGGGGATCTGATCTGGGGGAGATGGGGACCAGTACGGGCTTTGCTAGAGTTAGTTAATCTCTCTCTCTCTCTCTCTTTTTTTTTTTAAGATTTATTTATTTTAGAGAGAGAGTGCGGGTGCACACTTTTACACACAAGTGGAGAGAGATGCAGCGGGAGAGAATCTTTTTTTTTTATTAATATTTTTTTTATTATATTATGTTAGTCACCATACAGTACATCCCTGGTTTTTGACATAAAGTTCGATGATTCATTAGTTGCGTATAACACCCAGTGCACCCAGTGCACCATGCAATACGTGCCCTCCTTACTACCCATTCCCCCACCCCCCCGAAGCCCTCAGTTTGTTTCTCAGAGTCCATAGTCTCTCATGCTTCATTCCCCCTTCTAATTATCCCCCCTTTCTTTATCCCTTTCTTCTCCTACCGATCTTCCTAGTTCTCATGTTCCATAGATGAGAGAAACCATATGATAATTGTCTTTCTCTGCTTGCCTTATTTCACTTAGCATTATCTCCTCCAGTGCCATCCATGTTGCAGCAAATGTTGAGAAATCGTTCTTTTTGATAGCTGAGTAATATTCCATTGTCTGTATGGACCACATCTTCTTAATCCAGTCATCTGTTGAAGGGTATCTCGGTTCCTTCCACGATTTAGCTATTGTGGACAATGCTGCTATGGACATTGGGGTGCATATGGCCCTTCTCTTCACTACGTCTGTATCTTTGGGGTAAATACCCAGTAGTGCAATGGCTGGGTCATAGGGTAGCTCATTTTTTAACTTTTTAAGGGACCTCCACACTGTTTTCCAGAGTGGCTGTACCAACTTGCATTCCCACCAACAATGTAGGAGGGATCCCCTTTCTCCACATCCTCTCCAACAATTGTTGTTTCTTGCCTTGTCAATTTTTCCATTCTAACTGGCGTAAGGTGGTATCTTAGTGTGGTTTTAATTTAAATTTCCCTGATGGCTAATGATTTTGAACATTTTTTTGTGTGTCTGTTAGTCAAGAAGTATGTCTTCATTGGAATAGTGTCTGTTCATATCTTCTGCCCATTTTATGATTTGTTTATTTATTTCTTGTGTATTGAGTTTGAGAAATTCTTTGTAGATCTTGGATACCAGTCTTTTATCAGTAGCGCCATTTGCAAATATCTTCTCCCATTCCGTGGGCTGCCTCTTAGTTTTTTTGACTGTTTCCCTGGCTGTGCAGAAGCTTTTTATCTTGATGAAGTCCCACACGTTCATTTTATCTTTTATTTCTCTTGCCTTTGGAGAAAAATCTAAAATGCAGTTTTTATATTCTCACCTCAAGAAGCTGGAACAGCAACAAAAGAACAGGCCTAATCCATGCACAAGAAAGCAGTTGATCAAGATTAGAGCAGAGAGTGGGAGATAATCTTAAGCAGACTCCCTGCTCAGCAGGGAGCCCTACACAGGACTCCATACCAGGACCCATGAGATGACCTGAGGCAAAACCCAAGTCAGACACAACTGTCAAAGCCACCCAGGTGCCCATAGAATTAGTTAATCTCTTTTAATCAAGTTTTTTTTAGAAGACTTGTAAATTAGAATTAGGGGTGCACAAAAATTAGATGACTTGTGTTTGGTGTAAGAAATGATACTTTCAATTTTTTTAAGATACTAACAAAAAAATTTCTCTCTCTCTCTATATATATATAAAATAGAAAAAATTATGTTTTTTGCTTGGCTTTGTTTGTTTATTTAAATTCCAGTGTAGTTAATATACAGTGCGATATTAGTTTCAACTGTACAATATAGTGATTCAACAGTTGCAGCTATTACTCAGTGCTCATCAGGATAAGTGTACTCTTAATCCCCTTCATCTGTTTCACCTGTTCCCCTCCACCCATCTCGCCTATGGTAACCATCAGTTTATTCTCTGTAGTTAAAAGTCTGTTTCTTGGTTGGTTTCTTTTTTTCCCCTTTGTTCACTGTTTTGTTTCTTAAATTCCACATATGAGTGAAATCATACGGTATTTGTTTTTCTCTGATTGGCTTATTTTGCTTGACATTATACTCAAGCTCCCTCCATATTGTTGCAATGGCAAGATTTCATTCTTTTTTATGGCTGAATAAAATTCCATTGTACATATATATATACACACCACACCTTCTTTATCCATTCATCTATTGATGAATACCTGGGCTGCTTCCATAGTTTGACTGTTGTAAATAATGCTGCAATAACCATGGGGGTGCATATGTCCCTTCAAATTAGTGTTTTTGTATTCTTAGGGTGAATACCTGGTGGTGTGATACTGGATCTTAGGGTAGTTCTATTTTTAATTTTTGGAGGAACCTCTATACGTCTTTCACAGTGGCCATACCAGTTTGCATTCACACCAACAGTGTACAAAAGGGCTCCTTTTTTCTCTACATCCTCACCAACACTTGTTGTTTCTTTAATTTTTTGATTTTGCCATTCTGACAGATGTATAGGGATATCTCCTTGTGGGTTTGATTTGTGTTTCCTGATAATGAGTGATGTGGAGCATCTTTTCATGTGTCTGCTGGCCATCTGTATGTCTTCTTTGGAGAAATGTCTATTCATGTCTTCTGCCCACTTTTAAATTGGATTATTTGTTTATTGGATGTTAATTGTATAAGGTTTTTATATATTTTGGACACTCACCCTTTATTGGCTATGTCATTTGCAAATATCTTCTCCCACTTGGGAGACGTTTTGTTGGTTGTTTCTTTTGCTGCGCAGAAGCTTTTTTATTTTGATGTAGTCCTAATAGTTTATTTTTGCTTTATATTTTAAAGGAACTAATCTACGTGGTGAGTTGAATTGGTTTTGAGGGTTATTGTTATAGCTAAAAATGATTCACTCTTGAGTAAAAGTTGCTTGAATGATGAATGCCTGAATGTGTATAAACATATTGAGAGCACCCAACTTTAACTTGCTTCCTTTATTGTCATCTCCCTAGCACTTAGAATAGTGTCAGTACATAGGGAGTGCTCATAGGAGTGTGTGTGTGTGTGTGTGTGTGTGTGTGTGTGTGTGTGTGTGTGTGAGGTACATGAGTACATGTTAAGGAAGAACAGTAGATTCCCTTTGGTCTGAGGGTACTTACATGGCACTTTGTGTCTTGACCACTCTTTAAAATTCCAAGAAAAAAATAGAGTAGGGAAAGTCATTTTGGTCCTGGGGAAAAGTAGGAATTTTGGCAGACTGTGGTTGGGAAACAAAATGATTGGTCTAAAAAATTTTTGAGTATGACTTGTGGTTGGTAAGTGATCTACTATTCCTGTGTCAGTGACTCAAAGCAAACTCAGCTCTTCCTATAGACTCCTTTGAATTCAGAAATGGTGTAGTATGAATGAAGTTTTCTTCTAACATTTATCTTTCCTGTCTTCAGCTTCTGAAAATACTCTGTAATACACGTTGTGTTCTCTTTCTTACCTTTTTGACTCCAAATTATGCTTTTGAAATCTTTCCATTTTGCTGTAAAAAGATCTAGCCTATTCATGCTGCCCTTTGTACAGTATTCCATCATGTGCATTTACTATATTTAATTCACCCATTTTCTATAGATGGAAACCCAGGTTGTTCCCAATTCTTGGCCACAAACTCAACTTTTCTCAGAATCTTAATATTCTGATTCCCACAGTATAGTTCCAAGAGCAAAATGTATAACATACATCATTTCCCAAATTCATTTGTCTAGATTTTTTTTTTTCTGAGAATCTTATAGAAATACAGTTCTGTAGACTATTAGTTTGGGAAACAATAGACTAGAGAAATAACATAGGTTAAATATGCGTTTTTTTTTCCCTCTGAAAATGAATAAGACAATATAATATAGCCAATGAATAAATGATAAATCTGAATGCATGAAATATTGGGAATAATAACATCACTTTATATACATGCAATAAAACATAGCAGACAATAATGCCATTGCTATGTAGAATATAGCATAGTATAATATTTCAAATGTAAACAAAAACAACTGCTACAAAGTAAAAAGGATATCAGACATATTATATGTGGAGCAAATTCTAAAGATTTCACTCGGGAAAAGAAATAACTACCGAATTATACCTTTTAAATATTGTTTTGGTATTAAAATAAAAATGTTTAGGGAAAGTGAACCATTCATTTATTGTTACAACAAAGATTCATTGTCTATAATTTGTCAGGAACTATGCTAAATCCTGAGGACATAAAAATAAATTAACAACCTTGCATTAAAGGATCTTACTGTTACTTGGAGGAGATGAACACATAATTCAATTATTTTAAAAAGAATTCAGTAAATGCATTAATAGATTTTGGGCAAGGTACTGTAGAACATTAACAAGGCAAACTGGTGGCTTAAAAATAAATTAGTTGGGGGTGCCTGAGTGGCTCAGTTGGTTAAACATCTGATTCTTGATCTCAGCTTAGGTCATGATCTTGGGATTGTGAGATCAAACCCCGCGTCAGGCTCAGGCTCTCCACAGAGTCTGCTCAAGATTCTCTCTCTTCCTCTCCCTCTCCCTCTCCCCCTTCCCCTGCTCTCTCGGAAGGAAGGAAGGAAGGAAGGAAGGAAGGAAGGAAGGAAGGAAGGAAGGAAGAAAGGAAGAAAGAAAGAAAGAAAGAAAGAAAGAAAGAAAGAAAGAAAGAAAGAAAGAAAGAAAGAAGGAAAGAAAGGGAGAGAGAGAGGGAGGGAGGGAGGGAGGGAGGGAGGGAGGGAGGGAGGAAGGAAGAAAGAAAGAAAGAAAGAAAGAAAGAAAACCTTTAAAAATAAATAAGTTAGGCAAAGAGGTGGAAGAGCATTCCAGATATAAGAGAGAGTATGTAAAAGAAAAAAATAAAAATGAAGAGAGATGAGGAAATGGAAAGGTGGAAATTGAAACAGGAAAGAAAAATCTGTGGTAGAGGCAGAAGACAGACCTTCTAAGAAGGAGGCTTTACAGGGTCAGAGTCACCTGTAAATCAACAATGTTTCTAAGCAGGTAGACTAACATTAAAAAGTTAGGTGTGTGTCACTTTAGTGATTGGTTTTGAGTGACAAAAATCCCTAATGTGCCTCGGATGAGATTTCTGAAAGGTCTGCGAGATCAAGTGCAGCAACTGTGCTATCTCTAGACCTTCAGCATCTGGCAGTGGGCCTGAAGTGTCGTAGGTGCCAAGTAAGTGTTGTGTGGGTGGATGGATAAGAGGGATGATAAGTTTGTATCAATCGGTACTATTAAGAAATTTGATGATTTTTCATTTTCAGCCAAAAGGAGGTAGTGTTGCAGAAATTAAAGAGGTTTCGAATCAGCGTGGATGATTTTTAGCTGCGTGACCTTGCACAAGTATTCATCTATGATAAGCGTCAGCATCCTCATCTGAGAAATAGGGAAGAGATTGAGTAATTCATACAAAATGCTAAGCTTAGGGCAGAGCAAAGTGACTCCTGCTCAAAAGGGTGATTGCTCTCGTTCAGTGAGAAATAGAGTGAATTAATTATGAAAGGGCTATGTTTTAGATAGTTTGAATTTTAAAAAGTTAAAATCTGTTTACATTTGGTGTGTTTGAAAGTAGGAGGCTCTGAAAAGTTTTGTGAGCTTGAGAAAGATATAATTTTTACGATGATTGAAAGAAAGACAAATTAGAAGGAAAGCCTATGGTCAGGAGGGAAAAACAGCATACTGTCATCACCTACGCCATTGACTGACTCTCTAACATTGGGCAAATTTCTTAACTTCTCTAGGCCTCAGTGAGACTTGTTTTTAAGACTTTATATTTTTAGAGCAGTTTTAGGTTTCTACCAAAATTGAGGGGAAGATAGATTTCCCACATACCCTCTGCCCCGACACATGCACAGCCCCCCCCCATCATGAACATCCCCCATCAAAGTGGTTGTGGTTCATTAGTTGTAATGATGAACCTACATTGACATGTCATTACCACCTAAAGTCCACAGTTTACGTTACTCTCAATAATTACTCCACTCTTGGTGTTGTACATTCTGTGGATTTAGACAAATATATAATGACATGTATCCAGCATTACTCCGTGCAGAGTAGTTTCCCTAGCCTACAAATCCTCTGTGCTCCACCTATTGATCCCTCTTCCCAACCTAACCCCTGTCATTCACTGATTTCCAGTTTTGCCTTTGTCATGTACTTAGAATCATACAGTATGTAGTCTTTCCAGAAATGACTTCTTTCACTTAGGAGTATGCATTTAGGTTTCCTCCATGTCTTTTCCTGTCTTGATAGCTCATTTCTTTTTAGCATTGAGTAATATTTTACTGTCTGTGTGAACCAGTTTATCCATTCACCTATGGAAAGGCATCTTGGTTGCTTTCAAGTTTTGGCAATTATGAATAAAGCCATTATAAACATCCATGTGTATGTTTCTGTGTGGACATATTTTTTTAACTCCTTTGGGTAAATGCCAAGGAGTGGGTTTGCTGGATTACATAAGAGTGTATAGTTTTATTTAGTGATATTCTAATATTTTGTTACAGAATTTTATTATGATTAATGAGATAATCAGTATAAATTGCCTTGCAGAGTACCTGGCATATTGTAAGGGCTGAATCAGTGTTAATTATATTTAGTGTTATTGTCATCTCATAAAAGATAATAAAACTCAGTTCATTTTGACAGTAGATACAGAAGAGAGAAAATGTCAAAGGAAAAGTGTAAAGACATTTGATGATTAGCTCTATATGATATCTGCCTCTACTGCAGTCCCAGATACACAGAATGTGCTTGCCTAATTCATGTTGTTCTGAGTGGAAGGTGTACTTTGCCTTGAGCCTCTTAGTTCCCCATACTCCTTTTGGACTAATTAAGAAGGATAATACAGGTGATTCTAAGTAATGGCTATCTAATACCTCAGATAAGGAAAAAAAAAGTACTGCTAAATGCACTCCAAAACTGAATCCTATAAACCTGAGGAACAGCTAGGGTCACATGGAATGGAGGAAAAGCACTACTAGACAAGTGGTCTGGAACACTATGTTCATGGTCTAACCCACTCTGTATGGATTGTGAACTTCATGAACTTGGACTTGAGTCTTAGTATTTCCGTTTCCTCAGCCATCAGTTGGGAATGAGACTCCCCCACTGGTAATTTAGAGAGCAAGATGAGATAAGGAATGTGAAAGTAGTGCCTGAAATTTTCTAGGAAGTTAATAGATTTAAAATTAATCTTAATACATGAAGACACCAAATAGCTTGCTTAGATTCAGTTCCATGGTAATAAATAAAAATCCAAAGTCATCTAGCACCAATAACTCATGACCAGTTTCTTTCCTCAGTTTTGAATATGTGATTATTTCAGTGCACTTATGGATTTGTATTTTCTGTTTTCTAAGCATAAAAAGCATATTTCTCCATTGTAGAGAGTTTTGATGATAAAAATACATAGGAGGAAGCAAAACAAAACAAAATCAAAGCTCATCTATTATTTTGCCACCTGGAAATACCTCATGTTAAAATTCAGAAATATTACCTTCTGATATTTTATCTTTCTGTAGGTAGTAAGCTAAATATCTAGAAAGATAGACCTAGATATAAGTTTTTTAAAAGTGGTCTGATGTTAAATATAGATTTGATTTATATTTTGTCTAATAATCTTCATAAATATAGCATTACTTCTAAATGCCTACATGTTAACAATGTATAATGTAGCATCATCACTTTCTTTTCTCCATCAGAATTATGCTGTTTTTTATCAAGTTTTGGGTTTTTTTATGGAAATGTTTATTGTTTTCTACTTGTTGCTTATTTCCATTCTCCACTAAAATAATATGCTCAGAGACTATCAACAACATTTAAGCAGGCAGCAATCAGAGGAGAAAACATTTATCTGTAATGGCAGCCTAAATGTAACAATGAACTCTTTCATCTTGATTCTAGGCTCTAAGTCTACTCTGAGGTCTTTGAAGTACCCACTTGGGCTAAAGCCACTCAGAGAGAAACTCAGCAAAATAAGTGGTTTGAAGCAAACAAAAATATAAACCCTAAACCTTTCCCAGCTTTGCATAATCATCATATTCATTTACTGTTGACTGTATTTCCCTTATAGAGGCTGGGTTAACCATAGCTGTCTCCCAGATTTTCATTTTTATTTTTCATCTTCTGACAGTGCCTTTTCAGCATGGAGCTGTTTTCCCAAATATTTAAATATTTGACAAGCATTAGTATTGTTACCGAGAATCACTTTAAATGATTTAATGATAATCATAATGATAACAGGGACCTGTTTACTATTTTTCAAAATCATTTTAAAATAGTGTTTGTTTATAAGTTAGAGTAGCTGAATAATTGAATTAAGTTTCTTGATTTTCTTTTTATGTAATCTTTACTGTGTCTAAACTCTCCGCTTCATGGTAAAAATACCCAGATCATACAATTTCTGATCCTATTTTGGGGAGGCCACTGAAGAATCCTCCAAATTATCACTTGTCACATAGAGAAAGGATTACTCCAGAACCCTCAATATTTTTTTATAACATGATCCATTTTCATTTATATTAAAAATGAATACTATTGAGCACCTGCTATGTCGAGAGTATAGCAGTGAAGTCAGACAAAGTCCCAGTTCACATGGAGCTTATGTTTCAGAGGGAAGGACTGAAAAATGCATAAATTAATTTGCTGATGATGTTATTAACTCTTAGATATTTATTATTTTGTAAGAGGTACATTCACTTTCTTCATCTTGTTAACATATAAATGAACTTCTTAATCTCTAAATAGCACATTTAATAGGATTTTTTGTGGTGGTTGTTGGTAGTGGTTTTGTTTTGTTTTGTGTTTGTTTTTGATGATTTAGTATACTCGGTCTGAACATTGCTGAATAGGAATGAAAGATTTTTGGAATTGTTCACAAAATTAGCCAAATTTAAATCATTCTATATTACTAGTATATTATCATAGTAATGTTAATTTCAGTGTGTTGTATCTGACACATTTTGAAACGTATTCGTTCACAGAAGCAGCATAGTACAATAAAATGTAAATGTTAAATATCATGAATTAGCATTTTCTGAACATTGGAATCTAATTTAATAACATCAATATATAGATAGACCAGTCATTGAAGTCATTATTCCCATTTTTTACTTTCAAGTTTGTATTTTGATTTTTCTTATTCCTGTGGAAAATATTTTTTAATATCTGAAATATGTCTTCAAATATTTTTATTCTCTTTTCAGGAATTTGCTGCGCTGACAAAAGAATTAAATGCCTGTAGGGAGCAACTTCTAGAAAAGGAAGAAGAAATTTCTGAACTTAAAGCTGAAAGAAACAACACAAGAGTAAGTATAAAACTGCCTCTGTTTGGAATCAAGTCCATACACAGTTCAGGGCCTCATCCCTTGTATACTCATAAGAATATAAACATTTAAAAACTTGAAGAAGACTTCAAGCAGAAACCAACTCATCATCTGTTACTTAAAGTAACAGGGAATATTCTATAAAACTCAAACAAGAAGGCCAGAAACCTAAATTACAGTCTTAGCATCTAAATCACTATGTTGCCTCAGAGAATGTTTTTATTCCTTCTGGCCTTTGCTTTTTTTGACTTTAAAAAGAAGGATTGGATTTCGATAGTTTCAAACTTTCAAACTATTGTATTAGAGTGGGGGACCAATACTCAGAGGCTGGAAGTGGGCAGAGAGGCTTGAGAGGGTATGAGTTTCCATTATGGGCTGATGTGAGGGAGTGGCTTGACGTTGGTCCTTACCTTGTTAAAATGTATAAAAGCACTGGAGCAGGACTCTCCTAATTAAAAGGGGCATAGCTTTTCTATTTTGGAAGATGACTGAGGAGACTTCCAGTTCTGAGGTTCTGATGTCATGATTTTGATGGATTCTATTATCTTCTGCTCTTGGAAACCCATGTATTCTCTCAGTCTCATGCCCTGTGATACTGAAGTCCAGAATTTGATCAGAGATACTGTATTTTCTCATTCAGAAAAAAATCACTAAGTTTCATAAAATATATAAATCACCAGATTACCTATAACTGAGAACAGTTTCTCTATTAAAAAAATGTGGAGGAGAAAACACTTTTGTATGGTTATATAGTTCAGTTTCAACATGAAGTAGGTGAAAAATATTTTCAGTATTACAGTTCTAGCAGATGAATGCTAGAAAATGAGAAAGTGAGAAAGTGAGGTATAGTTAATAGTGAATTCATTTGATGTTTGGTCTTAGAGAGTAACATAAAAATAATAACACCACAAACAGTGAGCTTGTGCCTTTAATGAGGAGTACCATTGTATCTGTAATGGTTATATGATCAAACTCAATTTATCTCCTTACTCATCGGGGTCTTATTTTATGGTAAAGGGAGTTCACACAGTACACACACAAGGAATTGGTTTTCATTGAGACTTTGATGAGCCAGTCATATGGACTGCCTCAAATAGAACATAACTAGGACAGTTTAGATCATGTTATCAGGTGTCAGATGAATTTTTTTCTATTTCTTTGTCCCTGTTGATATTTTTCCCCATCCTTGATTTCTAACTTACAATTTCTTCATGCAAATTTAAAATTTATTTCTGCCATGAGATTTATTCTGCCCTATTTCACTACTTTCCATTTTAATACTTTAGGCTACATTCCCTGATGTAGCACAGTACAGCCAAATGTAAATGTAGGATCGGGAAGCGGAACGTGGAAGGAAATGTAAACTTCTTGGTAGACTTTCAACTAATTCTCATATTTAAAATGTACCAGAAACTCTTCATTTAGCTGTGTATTTCTCCTTTATACAACCTTTTTTTTTTTTCTACAGCCCTTTACTCCTTTCTAATGCCATATAAGGAACATGTTATAATATCCCCATTTTACAGATGAGGTAACTCCTCAGAAAAAGGCAGATAACTTGCTGGATATTATGCAGTGAATAAATAAAAGAGAAAAGGGATTTGGAAGCTAAGGCAGTCTATCTCCAGAGCCTGTGCCCTTAGCACAAGCCATTAGCACAATTACTGAAGTTAAATCCATGGAGGAACACCTGGGTGGCTCAGTTGGTTAAGAATCCGACTCTTGATTTTGGCTCAGGTCATGATTTTGGGGTCATGGGATCGAGCCCTGCATCAGGCTCTGCACCCAGAAAGGAGTCTGCTTGAGATTCTTTCTTTCCCTCTTCCTCTGCCCCCCTCCCCAACTTGTGTATGCTCTCTCTCTCAAATAAATAAATCTTAAAAAAAAAAAAAGTTAGATTCATGGAAAAACTCCAAGATTTACAACAGCTTAAAGAAGACTTTGCCCTAAGAGTAAACCATTGCAGTGTGGGGTGCATCATTCCTTCATGATTGTGACTAATTTTAGAGAACTAGGAGATTTGGCAGCAGCATCCACACAGTCTTCATCATATTACACTCCATGAGGCCCAGATGTACCCGTGGCTGTTGCACCTGCAGAGGAATCTTGGGGGATAGAGACAGTAAGGGAAGCTATACTTGCAATACCTCTACAGGGGTCAAAGTGAGAAAAATACAAATATTAAATTAAATTCCATTAGGGTAACAGAAATTGAAGCCATTGATTTTAAACATGACTTTAAACATGAATAATAGTTACTTTGAAAACATGAATAAAGCTGGAAAACATTTTTTCCACTCTCCTTAAAGCAGTGGTGCGGAGTATTTTTGTTGTTGATTAGGGAAAATAGGGAAATAGATCTACAAAACCTTCTTTGTGCAAAGTATCAATTACATAACAACTTCCTAAGTTACATAACCTCCTGTCACCCTCCCCACCACCCAAAAAAATATCCAGGGCTAAAAATCAGACATATCTTCTCTCTTCCCTCATAATGCCCCCTTAAATGTTGCCAAATACAATACTTTTGATAGATTTATATAATAGTTTCTCCTTCTGTATGTTCTGGTTTGTTTTGTTTGTTTGTTTGTTTGTTTCTAGCTAGAAACACCTACTTATTAGTCATGGAGAAAGAACAACAAGCTAGTATTTCCTTCTCACAACTAAAGTGAATTTGATTGGTGTTATACTGTAGGGAAGTTTAAAGTAAAGTGTCTCAGTTTCCAGGGTTCTGATACCTGTGACTCTCTTTCCATGTTGACGAGTTAACATAGGCTCACTAATTGAGATAAATAACACAAAAGAAGACAGTCCACGAAGAGAACTCATAAGAGGATAGAGTATTTGTGTTAGTTTTGAATATCATCGAGAACAATAGATGAGAAAGGGATCTACTGTATAATATTGGAATTAATCATATCTTCTCCAAATAGAAGTTTCAGAGGGAGTTCAATGAATGAAGTTCATCTGATGTAGCAAATAATAATAATGATAATATTATAATAGCTAACATTAATTACATGTGAAATGTTTTTCTAAATTTTTTGTATGTTTAACCCTCTTTGTTTATCCTGACAGCAATCCCATTATCCCCAGTTAACTGATGGGAAAACTAGCATATAAATAATTTGCTCCAGGCTGCTACATGGCTTATAAGTAACACATCTAGGGATCTCCTCAGCTTAACCACCGGCTACGTATTTAAGAGATCATATTCCTAATGTCACTTGCAAATCATACATGATACAAGGGATCATGTTTAAGGAAGAGCAGAGTTTGTTCATTATTTTATAGTTCAGTTCTAATGTTCAGTAATCTATTTTGCATCAATTGTGTGCATAGTAATGTATGAAGTATTTATTCTGATGTCAGAGCTGAAAGTTGTAGCCATTTATCATTTTGTCACTGTAGTAACACCTGGTCACCAGCTCAAAAAAATATGAATGAATGAAAGAAATCAAAGTAATCACTATATTCAGCTGCCTCAAGTAATTAAATTGAGGACATCCAAATAAAATCATCCTAATATTATTAATGATTGTACAAAAATAGGAATTTAAAAAATTGTAGAGAATATTTATAGAAATATTCAAGAAGCTTTATTGTTGGGGCACCTGGGTGGCTCAGTTGGTTAAGTGTCTGCCTTCAACTCAGGTCATGATCCTGGAGTCCTGGGATGGAGCCCTGCATTGGGCTCGCTGCTTAGCCAGGAGTCTGCTTTTCCCTTTAATTCTCCCCCTTCTCTCTCTCAAATAAATAAATAAAATCTGAGAAAAAGCTTTATTATTTAATATTTTCACACTGATGAAAGTGTAGAAAAGCTGATTAAATAAAACTTATTTCTAAAACTTCTCTGCCCATACTTAGGCAAATTAAATGTATAGAAAATAATTTACTCCTGCCATTATTTCAACATACTCAAATCGACTGCTAAAGCTTACCATATTTTGGTAGAATTACTTGATGAATAAGTAAAAGAAAACCAGGAATATTAAACTAGTTATTGTTTCTTAATATCAGAATGGAGAATTTTTATTGTTGTTTTAGAACTGTTTTAACTGTTTTTGTGGCTGAGGCTCTCAAAGAAAGTTTTATGTAATTGGCAGTGTTTTAGAAAATAGCTATTGTGAGACTTTGAAAAAGAAGTTACGAGGGGCCCTGGGGTGGCTCAGTCAGTTAAGTGTCCGACTCTTGATTCCAGCTCAAGTCATTATCTCAGGTCATGAGATGAGTCTTGGGTTGGGTTCTGTGCTCAGTGTGGCGTCTGCTTGAGATTCTCTTTCTCTGCCCATCTCCCTACTCAGGCTCTCTCCCTCTTTAAATAAATTAATTAGTTAATTAATAAAATCTTTTAAAGAAGAGTAAAAGATGTTATGATTTCAAGAGCCAGTCCTTTTTTTTTTTTTAAAGATTTTATTTATTTATTCGACAGAGATAGAGACAGCCAGCGAGAGAGGGAACACAAGCAGGGGGAGTGGGAGAGGAAGAAGCAGGCTCATAGCAGAAGAGCCTGATGCAGGGCTCGATCCCAGAACGCCGGGATCACGCCCTGAGCCGAAGGCAGATGCTTAACCGCTGTGCCACCCAGGCGCCCCTTAAGAGCCAGTCTTAATGTCAATTATAAATAATAAAGCTGTAATTTCCTCTTACAGGTCATCAACTAAAAGACTTAATGGTCCTTAATTTAAGTTAAAGACTTAATTTGAAGCATTCTTTACCATGCCCTTACTTTTGTTTTCAGCCACAACATTTTATAAATAAACATTTAAATAGAATCAGACACCTGTCATTACTAAGAGAAGCTTCGCATTCTTGACAAACTTCTGTCTACGCTATTTACTAAAATCCCTCCAAGCGTATTTCCTCAATGAGTAGAAAGTATAGTCCAATTGGGAAAGAAAGAACCTCGCAGCCTAGGCAGGTGCAGATGCATGCGCGTGCGTGTGTGGATGTGGGTGTACATATATCTGAATGCTCTGATAGGATATGATAAACAGAAAAGGGATTAAGGATGTATGCCCTCCCAACAGCTGTTACAGCGTGTGACTCAAACATTTACATAGAACCATAGGGGATTGTAAACAGTATTTCAGAGTAGAGGATGTTGAGTACACTGAGCATGAAAGCAACTAATTTGAAGTTTCTTATTCTCAGATGTTAGTGTTGTGTTCTGTGGCCATATTACAGCAGCCAAGGTTATGTTGAGTTCAAATCTAACAAGAAGTTGTATAACTTTAGAAATTTAGTTCAAAATTTCCAATGATGCGATATATATGTATGCATATATACTATGATTTGTTGGTATATATACAGGCTGTGGTCATTTAAAATGAATCCCAACATAGGATTAGTGGTCATTTATGTAGTCCTTGCAATCCTTTGAGTACACCAAAGAGAGTGTCTTCTGCAAGATTTATTATTATTTTTTTTTAGTAATAATTTTTTATTATGTTAGTCACCATACAGTACATCCTTCGTTTTTGATGTAGTGTTCCATGATTCATTATTTGCGTATAACACCCAGTGCTCCATTCAGTATGTGCCCTCCTTAATACCCATCACCAGCCTATCCCAATCCCCCACCCCCCTCCCCTCTGAAGCCCTCAGTTAGTTTACCAGAGTCCATAGTCTCTCATGGTTCATTCCCCCTTCTGTTTACCCCCCCTTCATTCTTCCCTTCCTTCTCCTACTGATCTCCCTGCTATTTCTTATGTTTCATAAATGAGTGAAACCATATGATAATTGTCTTTCTCTGCTTGACTTATTTCACTTAGCATAATCTCCTCCAGTCCCATCCGTATTGCTGCAAATGTTGGATAATCGTTCTTTCTGATGGCTGAGTAATATTCCATTGTATATATGGACCACATCTTCTTAATCCAGTCACCTGTTGAAGGGCATCTTGACTCCTTCCACAATTTAGCTATTGTGGACAAAGCTGCTATGAACATTGGGGTGCATATGGTCCTTCTCTTCACTATGTCTGTATCTTTGGGGTAAATACCCAGTAGTGCAATTGCTGGATCATAGGGTAGCTCTATTTTTAACTTTTTGAGGGACCTCCACACTGTTTTCCAAAGTGGCTGTACCAACTTGCATTCCCACCAACAGTGTAAGAGGGATCCCCTTTCTCCACATCCTCTCCAACATTTGTTGTTTCTTGCCTTGTCAATTTTTGCCATTCTGACTGGCATAAGGTGGTATCTCAATGTGGTTTTGATTTGAATTTCCCTGATGGCTAATGATTTTGAACATTTTTTTGTGTGTCTGTTAGTCAAGAAGTATGTCTTCATTGGAAAAGTGTCTGTTCATATCTTCTGTCCATTTTTTGATTTGATTATTTGTTTCTCGTGTATTGAGTTTGAGAAGTTCTTTGTAGATCTTGGATACCAGTCTTTGTACTGTCATTTGCAAATATCTTCTCCCATTCCGTGGGCTGCCTCTTAGTTTTTTTGACTGTTTCCTTGGCTGTGCAGAAGCTTTTTATCTTGATGAAGTCCCACAAGTTCATTTGATCTTTTGTTTCTGTTGCCTTTGGAGATGTGTCATGAAAAAAGTTGCTGTGGCCAGTGTCAAAGAGGTTACAGCCTATGTTCTCCTCTATGATTTTGATGGATTCCTGTCTCACATCAAGGTCTTTCATCCATTTGGAGTTTATCTTTGTGTATGGTGTGAGAGAGTGGTCAGGTTTCATTCTTTTGCATATAGCTGTCCAATTTTCTCAGCACCATTTATTTAAGAGACTGTCTTTTTTCCACTGGATGTTTTTTCCTGCTTTGTCAAAGATTAGTTGACCATAGAGCTGAGGATCCATTTCTGGAGTCTCTATTCTGTTCTATTGGTCTGTGTGTCTGTTTTTGTGCCAGTACCGTGCTGTCTTGGTGATCACAGCTTTGTAGTATAGCTTGAAATCAGGCAACGTGATGCCCCCAGCTTTGTTTTTCTTTTTCAACATTTCCTTGGCGACTCGGGGCCTTTCTGGTTCCACACAAATTTAGGAGCTGTTTGTTCCAGCTCTTTGAAAAATGTCATTGGTACTTTGATCGGGATGGCATTGAAAGTGTAGATTGTCCTGGGTAGCATGGACATTTTAACTATGTTTATTCTTCCGATCCATGAGCATGGAATGTTTTTCCATCTTTTTGTGTCTTCTTCAATGTCTGTCAAGAGTGATCTGTAGTTTCTAGAATATAGATCCTTTTCGTCTTTGGTTAAGTTAATTCCGAGATATCGTATGATTTTTGGTGCTATTGTAAATGGGATGGATTCCCTAGTTTCTCTTTGTTCAGTCTCGTTGTTCGTGTACAGAAATGCAACTGATTTCTGAGCGTTGATTTTGTATCCTGCTACATTACTGAATTGCTCTATAAGTTCTAGTAGTTTGGGGGTGGAGTCTTTTGGGTTTTCCACATAGAGAGTCACGTCATCTGTGAAGAGAGACAGTTTGACTTCTTTGCCGATTTGAAGATTTATTAAACATTAGATAAAAGCGTTACTCCTACCAAAGGTGTACAATTAGTAGTAGATCCTTAGTGTTATCTTTGTGGGTTCCTCTTTATTTTTCATTTATTATAATTTATAAGCTTAGAAGACATGGATACATTCTAGATTTGAACATTTTGGCCACATCGTCCAGGCTAGGTAACTTACATTTATCTTACAACAATCAACAAGTGAGTATTAAGCATGTATTCTATAGAATATTTTCCTAAGTATTGAGAAGTATCAAGGATAAGTTAAATTGTTAAGCCCCTAAGAAGTCTGTTTTATAGTAATAAGAACACATTATTTGGTTTCATAATATATATACAGTTTAACTGTTTTAATCAAGACGACATTAATTAAGGAATATAAGAAATCTCCACACCTAGCTTCCATGCACAATGTCTGGGACCATATTTCTTAGCTTTGTGAGTTTTCCTTACATTCCCAGTCCCAGAAACATGCAACCTCTGTTACTACCTGTGCCAACAAAATGGACCCCCCATGCCTAGTATGGTTCCTCCTCATTTGGACCCTTCAGAATCTGTCCTGTGTGGGTGACTCTGGTTGGCTGACTTTTAAGTCACATGTCTGCCACCTAGTGGTTAAACATGCCTGGGAAGTGTTTTTTGTTTCCAATATTGGAAGATGATGTTCGACATTCAGGGAATTATCAGAGATGGAGGAGATGTACAGAAGACTTCGGGCAACCGTAAATACAAAGTCTCCACTACAACCTAACTTTTATTATACTCTTTTCCATATTAAAATTCTAAACAGCAGCAATACTGACATGTGTCTACCCAACAGTACAACTATACTTCTTAGACAAAAACAAAATCACCTTTTCTCAAAAAAGAAAGTGCATGCGTCCAGTTACAGGACCAGGGTTCTTCCATATGTACCTTCTTGCTCTTTTTAAATCTCAATCATATCTTAATATTCTGTAATGTATGGACTACTTTAAATGTTAATCAGAATCAAATACCCAGTATACAATAGAGTAAAAGGGGAGAATAATTTAATATACATTATGTATATAACAAAAAAATAAAGATCCTCTCTTCTCCAAGTGGTCAATAAGTCCTACTGGCAATTGCAAATTCCAATTCTAAACCTTCATTCCTGAACCTCTGTATATGAACCAATATATTCATCACTAACTCTAAGTATATACTAATTTCAGGATGATAGCACCCCAGTCTAGCCATGTGTTATCTCCAAGCAAGAATTAAGATAGACTCTTCCTTGGATCATTTAACCATTTTAAAGAGGAACTCAACATGCTTCTGAATGATGTGATAGCATGGTGAAACCAGGGCTGGGAGCATCAGTCAATCGCATTACTCCTTTCACTGTAAAATGTGTTTGTTTTTTTTTTTCTTTTTTTGGTCAGAAGTAATGTTGTATATGATAATAAGACTATGAGCAAAAATCTGATAGGATGGGATTGCTAGTAGAAGCAGAGCCATTAGAGAAGGCAAATTCATTTCCAGAAAACACATGTATTACATTAAGAAAAGACAGCCGCCAATCCCGGATGGAAGGGATTTAATGTAACCTACTTGCTGCAAGGTAATAAGCTGGGCTCTAGGTATACTGTATCATGAAATGGGTTCAGAATTGATGGCTGCATCTAATCACTTGGCCTTTCCACTGTGGTGGTAACGCTATCAACCTTAATGGTGAGAAGTTCATTTTGCCAGGTCAGTGAGTAACTTCCATCCCTGAAACCATGAGCACTTTTTTATGCCCATTGAGCAAATTTGGTGGTGGCCAGAGAAATAGGCTAATATCCAAAAGGTGAATCATTTTTGTCTATGAGATTATCAAAAACCTCTGCAAGAGTGTGTACCAAAGAATTAGTCCTAGTTCGGGGATAATATCCAAGAAATTTGGTATTCTCTTTTCTTCAGTACTGTTGACATGCTATAATGGTTATAGATACTTTTAGAGAAGGTCTTCTGATTAGCTGTTGCTTCATAACAAACCACCCCAAAATTTAACGTCACAAACAACGTTGTACTCACGGATTCTATGAGTCAGGGATTCAGAAGGGGCATAACGTTTGTGCTCCCAGCTCTGACGACTTGATGGTAGCAGAGACCCTGATGTGCTGGTAAACCATTTTTTTTTCCAGAAAAAATTTTAAAAAAATACTTATCTATATAGTGTTTGGAATTCCCATGCTGTAAATACTCCCACTGTAGCTGATTTCAAGCTACCAACATGATGTCACTGAATGCAGAGATGGGAAACAATGCACGGTTGGGAAGCAGTCTATAGTATTTCTGCCATTCAAATACAATGAAGTAAACAATCCAAGGAGCAGAGGATATTTAGGAATTTTATTAAAAATTTGGAATTTAGTAATATAATTGGGAAGTAATACGTTTTGAGTGTTTATTATCTTTTAAAAATATTTTTTATTTAATTATAAGCTTACATAATTTAAGCTTTAACAATTACTGTGTTTGAACTACTGGCTCACAAAAATCCTGAGAAGTAGCCATCCACTCTAGCAGGCTGGCATGAGACCGCTCTAGCACACCATTGCGGGGGATAACTCGAGTATCTGGACCCTGAAAGGTCTCCTGGGGAGCAGGCTGTCTCACACAGTTTATAGGGCTTTGTGTGAACTTAACCCTGCTGATCTGGTGTTGGTCTTTCTTTCACAAACTTTGCTGTAACCACACCAGCCTCCTTCAGGTTCCTGAAGAAGCCAAGCCTTTGCCTGTGCTGTACCCTCTGCCTCGAGTCCTTCATCTGGCTCCTCATTTGGCCAGCTCTTTCTCATTAAAATATGTGCTTACTGCTCTATGCACAGTAGGTGTCTCCTCTTTCCAGCTCCCATAACTCTATTTCAGGGTTAAGTTCGCACAAAATCCCATAACCTGTGTGAAACAGCTTGGATGTAACCAGTGCATGCATGTATCTGGAGAATTCAAGAGAGTAGAACAACAGGAATATAATCAGAGATTGATCAGTAAAAGGAAAGCCCTTTGAAAATATTGTGCCATCTTCATACTGAAGAACTATTAATATTATTTTGACCCTTAAATCTGATCCCGGCCTACCGATCTATATACATTTAGGATCTCGGATGTTTGTGTTCTTTTATGCCAATGCATGGCAAAGTTTTCTGACACTTTGAACCATAATTAGTGATGGTGAATGGGGAGAAATTAATTTATTAAGGGCTAAGAAAGGTGACACTAATATATGACCCTGAATCTAACAATGACTGTGAAAACCAAAAATTTTCCTATTTTAGGAAATGTAAGCTTTAGGAAAAAGCCTGCAAATTTTTCCATCCCAGTACCTTTCCATCCCAGTACCTTATATCTGCTTTTTCCTTTTTTGTTTGAGTGATATCTGCTTTATTTTACGTAGACACCATTTGTTAGTGTATGCTTTTCACTATCCTTCTGAAAATCTCTTCTACAAAACTTCCTGCTCATGTATTGTTGTTCACTGGCAAAATCCCAGTAACTGAGATGTTAAACCATCAGGGTTTGTTTGTTTGTTTTCCTCATGTATCTTTGTTTTTAGCAGCAGAACTCCCTTTATTAAACAAAACAAAGGTGAAGCCCCAATTCACAAAACATTGAAAAGTAAAATTTCTTTGGGAAATGTTAGAACAGACTGACACACTGTTCATTGGACTTTCTCCTGACTTCTATCATGGCTTCAGAGGCTACCCTGGGTGAATGTAGGTTCCAGGGTAGACAGTTTCGAAAGCATGCCCTTTAACCTCCTTTCCCCAAGTGATTATTGTAAAGCTCGGTTACTGTATCCCAGTTAGTTGCATATATTTTTCTATTATTTCTGTTTCTATTAAGAATTAATTGTGAATAAAATCATTAGTGATTTTCCCTATAATTGTTAGAGCAACATGTGATTATAACTATCACTATAATCACTACACAAATGTGATTATCACTATAATCACATTCAAAGCAACATGATGATTGTATTATGCTCATTACTTTCATTGCAACACCAAATGTAAATTAAATTGGTTTTGACTTTTAATACTTTTTTCTTAACACAATCATCATGCGTTGTGCCATGTTGTTTAATAGTTATTCTATTTGATCATGCCTATTTTGTTTTCTATTTCTACTGAATTCATGCTGAAATTATTAAATTGTCTAAAAGAATGGATAAGAATATATGTGATATTTCTTAAATTAGTAATTCATTATATGCTTGAAATGGGACTTATTAAATGTAATTTAGGAACCCTGGTTTAGACTCAAGTTTGTGCTGCTTGGCTGCTACCTGTGACAAAAATCTGAGGCTATCATTAGATACTATGCACACCTGCAATCTTTTACAGTAGTCGTCATGAGTATTAGTAACTTGTGTTCATAAGATAATTACGTTTGGGATAATTGCATTTTCTGTTAAACCCAATAGCTGTTACTGGAGCACTTGGAATGCCTCGTGTCCCGACATGAAAGGTCACTAAGAATGACAGTGGTGAAACGGCAAGCCCAGTCCCCCTCAGGAGTCTCCAGTGAGGTCGAGGTTCTCAAGGCACTGAAATCTTTGTTTGAGCACCACAAGGCCTTGGATGAAAAGGTATAGTATTGATAAAGGATTCTTAACAATTGTATGTGTCAACTATACCTCAATCAAGCTGAAATGTAACAAAAAAATAAAATAAGCCTTATCTACTAATTTTAAAAAAGTTCTAGTACTGACAAAAGCTTTCAAGCTTAACAGTGCTTTTGTCATCAGCCTCAAGCTCCTTGTCTTCATTCAGTGACTCAGCTGACTCCTGACGTAAATCAGTACAAACACTTTTGAATGATAGGAATATCGTTCTTTTAATTGCAACTGGATTATTGGGTGTGTATGGGTAATACTCATAACCATGTTGTTTTTATTGCCACTGAATCTATGGCTTATCAAGTTATACTTGTATTATGGTGCACTATGGTCCTAGTCCAGATGGCCATTTGAAATTTAATATTGTCATTCAGTCTCCCTCTCTCTTCCTCTCTCTTTCTCTCCTCCCAGCCCCTCTTTGAAGTGCATGTCTATAGATGCCAACACAGGAGACTGCTAAGTGACAATTGAACATATCTTGAGGTGTAAATTTGATGTACTCTAACCTTTGGAGATTTATATTAGAAGCATGCTTTTTTTTTTTTTAGATCTCTAATATCTTAGTTCTGAATATACATTTTGAAGAGTCTCTACATATAACAGCATAAAGTATTAGTGAAAAAACCTGCCTTAGGTCTTTTTAATAGCAGTAAGCTTCTCTTAGCTGTTACTCAAATAACTTCTACTGACATAAATAAGCCAATATGATGATAATATCCTTTGGAGATTAGTAAGGCTTATGACATGATTTTAATTTTGTGAAATGTTAAAGAATTAACTTTTTAAAATTAATAAAGCTTTAGGATTTTGTAGAATGGGAATTGGGGCACTTCATTAGAAAGTACCTGACAAG
Organism: Ursus americanus; assembly: GCF_024610735.1. Classification (NCBI taxonomy): domain Eukaryota; kingdom Metazoa; phylum Chordata; class Mammalia; order Carnivora; family Ursidae; genus Ursus; species Ursus americanus. Next base: position 36,017,966 of record NC_142143.1, read on the forward strand.
TTCTGAGTATTAAAATCCAAATAAGGGATTATTACCCAGTTATATCTACGTTTTGAGCATGCAGACACTTGTGCTCTAGTTAATATTTATGTACATAGATACTTTTATCGTTGGTCTTTCAGATGTTCTTAGAGCAGGGTATTATGTGAAGTATGTGCAAAAGGATAACTATAATTCTATCTTCTAGATTATTAAGAAATTATACCTTATTTTTCAGTTTAGCTGTGGGAGGCCAGTAATAATAATTTTGAATAAAACAAATTGATATTACATAAAATCCTTGATAAATGTAATATCAAATATCAAATAATGAACGTATTTAATGTTTAGTTTCATATTCCCTTTCTTATTACAAAAGTACATTGTTAAGAATTTGGAAGACTTTATATTTATGGAATATATATTTTATATAGGACAGATATTTGGCCATGCAAAAATAGATAAGACATTCTCCTTACAATCAAGAGTTCAAAGTTGGCACTAGAGACTCATATGTCAATAATAGGTAGTGTTAAGAAACAATATGTATGGAGTAACAGAAAAAGTTGTGACTAATTCTACTTGAGAAAGTGATGAGAAATTCAAGAATGTCTTCTCAGAGAGGAGGACATTTTGTCTGAATATTAAAGAATGTGTAGGAGTTTTAAAGCAGGGTCATAAAGATACTCTGTGCACCAGGATCAATATGTAAAATAACCCAGAGATGTAAGAAGAACATGGCCTGTCCAGAGAAAGTGTCATAATTTTGAATGGCTTGAGTGAAAGTGCTTGAGAGTGTGTGATTTTAGATGTTCCCTGTAAGCATTCCCACATCACTTGAGGGATGCTGTTATGAAACAATGGATGTAAGGCAAAATAAACGATATTGAAGACAAATAACCTTTGGGTATGAGTACATTTAAGAAAAAAATAGTTGTTGCACAGCTTAAAATTTAGAAATAATTTACTGTGTAGATGTTCAGTGAGCTTTTAGCGTAACTAAACGAAGCATTTATACCATGGGCCTAGGAGCTGTAGTAGTATTTACTCACCAGAAGTGCCATGGACATTGATGAATTCAGGGGCAACTGAACTGATTATCAGCTAAGTATTGCTGACAGTCTAAAGGAAAAATGTTACGAGCTTAGATTCTGGAGTTGGACAGATATGGACAAGTGACTTAACTTCTCTATGCATCTGTTTCCTCTTCTTCTGAATGAAGAGAGTCGTAGTATGTACCTCATGGAATTATCATGAGGATTAAATGGGATCTGACAAGCAAAACTCTTAGCCAGTACTTAGCATATGGCAAGTGCTCATTAAATGTTAATGAATATTACTATTAATGTGAGTAAATTTCAGCATTTGATAAAACTTTCATGCTAAGTAAAGATATTGGTGTCACTGTTGATCCACGCTTGTTTTAAACAGCATTTTATTTAGTTATTGAAGGATTAATCTGTGCCTTCATTGACAGTGTCCCTAAGAATAGCTCACAGCTACTCAAGAGGATAGGGAAGGTGAGGACACAAATTACAACATTCTAATTTAAGTACTATGGGTATTATGTTATAGTACATAGAGATGATCAGAAGAAGATGCAATTAACCATGTCCTCAGGAGAAGACACTACCTACTTTACCACAGAGGGTAGAGTTACACATGAAGAACTAAATAAAATCTAAAAAATTGAGCATAGCTGTGGAAAATTACAATGACTGGCAATCTTCATTATTAATGTCCTTATTTATATATCCATTGAATTGTAGGATCAGTTTTTCACAATTAGCTAAAACCGACAATAATTTTAACATCACTCTCCGATATGTTTACCAATTTCGTGTGCCGTACGATATGAGAGATATACATGTGTTTTGCAATCATTCAGATATCATTGACTAAATTTTTTTTCCTTTAAAAGACATATTGGCTATGTCTGGGGAATATAAACAAAAAGACAGTAAATATATATGCACTCCACATACATTTCTATGATCTGTTATCACAGTGCCAAAACTGAATTTGAACTTCTGGTCTAAGGAGATTTCTTTACAATGTTTTCTGTTATAAGAATGATAATTCCAAAGTGAAACCTTGCCATACCTTACTTTTAATTTGGAATGTGTGCTTCTTCCACCAGAGTTCCTCTTTGTCCCGAGACACATTTGTTATTTTTAGAGACTTATTTTATTTTAAATCCTCAGGGATTTAAAATGTAAGTAGCCTTGAAACATCTTTTGGGGAAAAAAATCTTGAGTTATTTTGAAGAAATATACCATTATGAAGAAAATTGGTGTAACAGATGAAATTAGAAATAAAAAATTCTAGGTGTACATAAATATTTTGGAGTTTACCTTATAGCTCTATAAATAATCAATATATATGAACTTAAAGACTACATAGACAATGGATTAATTGAATGTGGTTAAATAGTAAAAAATCAGAAAAGGTTAAGTAGAGAGCTAAGGCTATCAACTGTGTACTTACATTTAGGAAAAAATTAAAATTGTAATTTGTCATGGCATATCAGTCATATCTAGATAGCTCCACAAGAACACCAAATCTAACAAGGAAAATAAAAGTAATTATGGCATTCCGCTGGTGCTGTGCTTAGCAGAGCAGAGCAGAAAGCTAAAAGGCTTGTCAGAGATAATAATTTTTTTTCCTATTAATGCATTTTTAGCTATATAGACAAAGTAAGATGTTAGGATTCTTTATACCCTAGAAAGGTTACTTCTTTGGATCTTACCTTTTTTTTTTCTTATCAGTTTAGCAGAGATTAGTGCAAGATGAATTAAATACAGAGAATAATTTATCTGCATATAGATGTGACTAAAGGATTTATATCATACTATATTGATAATTACAGCACGAATTTTTACATTTACAGCTAATTCAAAATATATTTAGAAGTTGTTTTTATTTTCTCATAAAGACTGCTTTAGATTCATTACTTTGTGGGTAGTAGAATCTCAAGCTGTAGATACCATTCTAAATTTATTGAGGGGTGATTCTATTTTCAAATTGTTTTATAAGCTTAATGATTTTTACTCCTTGGAGGCTCAATATAATGAGAATAAAAATGCTTAACTTGTAAATAGGAACCAGTTTAGAACAATTTCTGTGATATCAGTTTAGCAAAGAAGGTCAGGAAGATATTTTAATGTACAAGATAACCTGGTTTCAGCCATTCTTTATATGATTTGAAAGACTCTTTTAGAAACATTCCAGTGTATCAGTATATCTTAAAATAGGACACCTTCACCTCTTCACAGCAGTCTAAATGTGATCTGATCAATGTTGCATATGGTGAGATCGTTAAGTTACATTTAGACTGTTTCATATTGCTGTTCTCATCCACTAGGATTCTTAGACCTTTCTCACTCAGGACACCCATATTTTATAGTTGGTATTTTAGAAAGTGGGCGTAAAACTTTACAATCATCCTTGTTAAATATCAACCACATCTACTAAGATTTTTGTTAATATCTGCTTTCCACGTATCAGCAATCCTCCTTATTTTCAGCCTTCAGGACATTTGCTTCTTTTGCATCTATCCAAGCTACTCATAAAAAAATTTCCCCCAGGTCAAATCATCAAAGATTTCCTTTCAAGTAGCTCTTGTTCAGATATTAATCAGCATTAGTTTTAGGCTTTTTAATGAACAGTTATTTGTCCAACAGCACTGGTACCTGGCAGTCCATCTAGGATGCCTAGATATCAGGAAAGATCCTGTATAATTATCTTTGATATCAAATATAAATTTATGTAAATATTACTAATTTTCAGAGAATTTCAGCATAACTAAGTAAAATTAATATTAAACTCCTCTCAGTTATTCTTTCTTACTCAAGATATATTTCAGGAGTAAAGTGCACCCAGCCACCTGAATATGTATCAGTTATCATTATACAGCACAAAAATATGATTGAGATTTTTAAAAAATTTCTAATTAGATTCTAGATTAATAGGATATTAATGGGTTTTTTTGGTCTGTTTACTACTTGGAAAATGATGTTATAATTCAACATTAAAATTGTTATGTAAGTTTTTAAAACATAATTTAGATATTTAACCTATATTATGTATTAGTAATAAATTTATTAAACTATACTGGTTAACCTACGTATTATGTTCTCAGTTAAAAATGTGATTCATTAAACTATATTATCAAGAATTAATAAAATTAGGGTTTATAAAAATATATATTTAAATACATGTTAATGTCACAAATACTGTAACATTACCATGCGAAAAAAAAATCTATGTTAACTCATAATCAAAAATTCACCATGAATTGCATCTCAAGTTGAAGCTATAAATTTTGTTGATTCTTTTCTAAGGAGAATTAAGCCGCTGTAGACATTCATTTTAATTCAGTCAGATTTCTTTCCCTGAATTTCTTAAATTTTTTACATGATAAAAAATATCTATCTTTGGGGCGCCTGGGTGGCACAGCGGTGATCCCGGCGTTACGGGATCGAGCCCCACATCAGGCTCCTCCTCTATGAGCCTGCTTCTTCCTCTCCCACTCCCCCTGCTTGTGTTCCCTCTCTCACTGGCTGTCTCTATCTCTGTCGAATAAATAAAATCTTTCAAAAAAAAATGTATCTTTTTAAATACATGTAATATAGAGCATATCTAAAGATCTGAACATATAATAGCTAAATCAATTTTAGAAGTTCTAAGAAAGCAAGAATTAAAAAACTACTTTGAGTTTCATTTATGTATGAAACATTTGCAAATCAGAGTTATCTTCAAATCATAATTATCTTCAAACGAAATGTGCAGAGTCTTTGGTTCTACGGAATATATTGGCTTAACCTTTGGTATCTGGAAGCTAGTTAGGAATTCCAGAGTAATCAAATACTTGCCAATCCCTCAAGAACAATATGGACCTCTAATTAATACAAAATGTATGAGCAGTAGACAACATTTTTCAGGTTCTAAGAATCCTTTATGAAGTTATACCAAATGAAGCTCACGTATTATTTTTTTAAAGTAGAAAAATTTTTACCTGTATCATACTTAATCAGTGAGTCTATTTTTCAGATGAATTCATAATGTACTCTTGAACTTTGCCTCCACTTAGTATGAGTCAGGATTAAGAACAAGCAGGTCTATCTCCAACCCCATTGGAAATTCTGTCATTGGAACACAAAAATGACTTTCTTATAAGGAAATCCCTTGATAATAGTGATGCTATGAGGTGACAATGCATTCATAGTTTTTATGAGCACTGAGGGCTATAAAGACTTTAGTAATTTGCCAAATGTGACTGTCTCTGATAATGGTATTGATGGATTCAGCATAGTTTAACATGTATGGGATGTACATTACTGCACATATTTTGGTTTTTCTTCTAGGTAAGGGAGCGACTGAGGGTTTCTTTAGAAAGAGTCTCTGCACTGGAAGAAGAACTAGCTGCTGCTAATCAGGAGGTAACATACCAAACTTTCTCCTCTTTTGAGGTGCAATATCACTAACATTATAGCCCTTGTGTTTCACGTCACTTTTATTACAACTGTCACAAAAAATAAATTACATTCTGTATATGCCACTGAACAAGGTCTGTTGAAACCAGTTGCCAGAGTCATGTTTTCTGATTTCTGGTGATTCAGATCTGTCACTGAGAGATGAAAAGAAAATTACCAAGAACTAAGGACAAAGGGGCTTAGAAAGACTGCAGTCAGAATACCAGTCCTTTCAAAAAGTAAAACACAGCTCCAAAATTGGAAAACATGTCAAATATCTGTTAAATTTAGAAAATGTCACAAATGAAGTTAACTCCTTAGAGATATAAATATACTTCCCTTAAGGTTCTTATTGTTCTTACCCTTCTAGGAGCATCATGCCCATGTTTAGTGGCATCATGGAATCCGCTTCTCTTGCTCTCATTCATGCCTAAAGTATTATAACCATCTCTGACATTTAAAGAGTTGTTTTGTTCTTTAGAAAAATTTACTAATTTTGGTTGTTAGTACACAAATGAACTTGGGTCATTAGACCAGATATATATAGATATATAGATAGATAAAATAATACATTAAAAATATATAAAATATCTGAAAAATAACCTGTGTAGGCCACCAAAATAACCCTATCTCTTTTTCGCTAACATTTACTTACAATGCTACCTTTTTCTCCAAAAATTTATTCCAGTGTTGTAAATATTGGTATTGCTAGTAGTAGACACACTAAAATAATCCTACAAAATCTTCTTAGTTTTAAATAATTAAAGATGTGGGAGGCTAATGTCATTACTTATAAATATTATCAAGGCATTCTTATTAAAATAACATTTGCATTTACATTGTACACACAAATACACATTTTTAAACCATGATAAAAATCTCGACTAGTATAAATTACCTTGTTCTTTAAAATAAGCTAGATCAATTAAACAAGTTTTAAGTTTACCTTTGTTCTAGGTTAACAATTTAAACGTTAGAAAAAATGGACTTTTAAACGCAAGGAGGGTGAGTTCCGTGTGAACTAAATGCTAGCAGTGTCAAAAACATAAACGGTGGCACAACAGTTTAAAAAAAAATACAGACAAAGCTTTTTGGTGACCAGATCAGCTTAGCAAACTGGATGGCTTTAAATAAATAAATAAGTAAAACAAAAGAACAAAGGGATATAAGAGATTGGTACATCTTAGTCATCATAGAAGAAAAGAACCTCTGAAATAATAGATAATGACATGAACTCCATCTTTTTATGAGAAGGAATAGGTCTTATCAATAAAGTAAGTATATGCATTCCTAGAATGTCCAGAAAGAAAATATTAAATGTTTATTTATTTTGTGTTTTATCATTGTCAATTTTGATTTTCATGTATGTTTAAAAGTACATTTATTTTGGGTACATCCGTCAAAATACTTTATTGTTGAGAGTGAAAAGACAAAGCCTTGGCAACTACTACTGTAAAAGCCTTGCTTACCATGCAATGATAAAGCTTCTATTTGTCCCAGACAAAGGTGTGGTGAGACCTCTTGGCAAAGTTGTGTACCCTGTAATAAAAATATTCCTCGAGTTCAAGTAGGGCTCACAAAATTTGCTCCAGATATGGCAACAGAATAGTTCAATTAGATATAAAATGGAAGAACAATCCTTGAGAGAACCAAAGTGGAGGAAAGACTTTGGACGGTTATCATAAATACTTTAACCTCAAATTTTATTGCAATCTATTGTAGGCAGCATGGTCCATTTGATTGCTTATGTATATTTTAAGTCATTAACATTATTCTATAATTACTGCAGCCCTTTTGAATGCTTTTTGTTTTGTTTTACATCATTTTCATAAGAGGAAAGTAATTGTGTGCTTATTATTAACTCCAGTATGGTTTTTTCCCCTGATTTTTATTAACTTCCAGGTGGCTTTACCAGAATCCCTATTTAGGAAGTCACATATGCAAGGATGGGGAAAGGGGTAGGGAAGTTCCCTTAGTTTTCTAACAAGAAATTGTTTATAAATAATTAATGATTTTAAGAGAGAGTACATGGGGGGCAGCCAACTTTTACTTCACAATGAAACTTGTATTTCATTATGAAAATTAAAAAAAAGAGATAGAGAAATCAGAAAATACCTGCAGTTTGAGTTCTTAGAATAACAGTTGGTACAAGAAATCTCTATAAACCAGGCATCATGTATTGATAATAAGATACATTTAGAAATCTGACAAAAAAGTCTAGAAAAATTTACACTATTGTCAGCTTTAGAAAGGGGAACTAGGTAACGTTTGAATATTAGAGGAAGTAATCGAAGAAAGTATTTTAGAAAATAAAGGGCAATTTTTAATATAAAAAAAAACATTTAAGAACACAGTCTTAAGAACCAAACAAAAATATGTAACATGGACAAAAACAATCAGGTACTAGAACAAAATTCTGCAGATGGCTAAATGAGCAAAGGTTGGGGGAAAATTTCGTTTGATGCTTCAGATTTTTAATTAAAATTCAAATGTACTTACAAGCGTCCCTTATAATTCAAATCTGTGCATTTCCTGAGTTCGTATAGCAAGCTTGACAAGTGAGGACACCATAGTATCCGAATCTGTTTGATTCCCGAGTTTTGTTATTGGTAATAACTGTTCAGATAGCAAGGAATTTATCCAAACATATTCCTGAATTATTTCAGTTCCAAAATTGAGAAAGGAGAAATCAGAGAGCAGGGGTTTAGACTGCAAGTGATACCTTGATATATTCATACATAGATATGCATATGTAGAGTCTGAGAAGATGATAGAATAGAGTTTATTCTGTCATTATATTATTTTAATAGAGTTTATTCTGTCATCTGTATATCATTATTCTCTTTCTGTGTCTGTCTGTCTATCTGTCCCTATCTCTGTCTCTCTCATCTTGTCCCATTCTCATACATGTTTTGGAGTTATCAGCCTTTAATACCTTACCTTTATATAAACTCTTCCATGGCATCCTCATCTATTTCTCATACATCCAAGGCTACAACCGTGACTTCTGTGGGAAAAAAAAGACAAAATCTGTAGTCCAAAGTTCATGCTTTTTTCTGAGCCTCACAAAAGGTTTTAAACATTGGTTTGGCATTTCCACACAGCTTTGCTAATCACTAGGTTGTAGAGATTGTTCTCTGCCACAGGTATCCAGCATGAGGCAAAGCAGAGAGACTGAAATCTTGCTCAGGGTTTGCAAATCAAGATATGCACCTGTATGTCCGTCATCACCTACAGGGAACAAATTTTCTAATTTACATAAAGGCACCATATGTACTGGTAGGCCTAGAACTCCACCTAGTTTTTCCAAGTGTCCCCTTAGATTCCCTATGGCCCATTAATGCAATGAAATAAGTAGCCTTAGTCAAAAGAATATGAGGCGACTATATGTTCTAATTTGGGAAGAGTTCCAAAACATTCTTTTACAAAAAGAAAGAAGTTGCATAAAATGGTCCCAATGTTGTACAAATACAAGCAATAATAATACATTATTGTAGGACTAGAAAAAATTTTGAGTATAAATACCAAACTGTCATTGTCTCTGCTGCTTATAAGTATATGTGCTATATATTTGTCATATTTGTGTTTTCAATAACTCTTCATTATATCATAAAAAAATGATAAAGATATTTTAAAGTTAGATAACATTTTCCATGACTACATGATTCTGTTGATCACTTAGCAATAACAATAGGTAATATTTACTGAATGCTTTAAATTCCTAGGCACTGTGCTAAATAAATATGTATCAGCAGAATAATCCTGGAAGATTGGTACTATTATTTTACAGACCAGACCAGAGAGGTCATTTCTCCTAAGGTACCATTCTCTCCTACTATAAAATGTTCTTATCTCTGAATTTGTCTTAACTCTCTGTACTCAGTTCCAGTCTCTACATTTAACTGTATCTGTAATCAACCGCCCATCCATTTACTCTCTTCTTTTTGCATATACATTAAAACCACTGGTTCAGGTGTTCATTAATTCTCACTGGGAATATTACAAGAAACACTCTTAAGTGTAGAGAATAAACAGACTGTTACCAGAGGGGAGGTGGGTGGGGGATGGGTTAAATAGGTGATGGGGATTAAAGAGGGCACTTGTGATGAGCACCAGGTGTTGAAGGAAGTGTTGAATCACTATATTGTACACTGTATTGTATCACTATATTACACTGTATGTATTTATTCTTGTTTCCTGTCCCTTTCTGCTATGTAATTCTCCAAGGTTAAACTTGTTAAGCAAAGCTCTAATCATAGTGATTATTTCTCAGAACACATTCCCATATGTAGTATATACTAATATGCAATAAATACCGTATTAATATATTAATAACATAATGCTATAATATACTGTATTAACATATGTTAATAATATAATCATATATCAAGAACCTCTTCAATGGTCCTAACCTATAAATCTAGCTCTAACTTCTACTACCTCTGCTGCCCTGACTGAGTCATTCTGAGGTCTTGTTAACATAATTACATTCATTGTTTTTGAATCAGCCAACATGTTTCCTGTATCTTACTTATGCTAATGTCTCTCTTGGAATGCTTCCACAACCCTAATTCACCCACTGAAATCATATTTCCCCATTTAAACTCAAGTTCAGACATTACCTTTTTAATTAAATATTTTATGATTTCTTGCCAACAGTCATCACTCCTTAGTAAAAATTGCTAAAGTTCCTTGCTTCAGCATCTGTTATGACTGTTCAACAACTATTGGAGTTAATTATAGATCTGTCTAAGCCTAGGTTCTTAGTTCCCTGAGAAAATGGACTGCATCTTTTTCATTTGTACTTATTGTATTCACTACGGTGATATGAACCTCATGATTAACATATATTTGTCAAATTTCATTGTATAGAATTTGTTCTAACCAGTGTTTTCACATTGTTCCTTTGCCATTTCCTTAGTATTAAAATTTAAATAACCTTAGGCATGCTCAGTAAACAATGATGCGTTGATTATATGGGTTAAATGAACAAGATGTTTCTTCTTTCCAAATACAATTGTTGAGTAACCACCAAATGCAGAAAGTTCTGAGTCTCTGACAGGAGGAATAGGAAAAAACAAAATGATAAATGAAACATTATGTAAATTTTCATGTAATTTGCCCTCAAGTAATGAAAATGAATATATAAATGTAAGTAAGACATAACTTAGTGCAAAACTAAGTAAATGAAAAATAGAGGCCCAAAATGCAGAAAGGAAAGGGTATTTATTCTCAACTAAAGGATCAGAGAAGGATCACCCTTGAAGGAAAGCTATGGTTTGGCTTTAAAACTAGGGGAAAACATTTCAGGTTGAGCAGACAGTATGGTAAAAAAAAACAAAAACAAAGCCCTGAAATTGGCTGTTTCAAGAGTAAAGGATAGTGTTGTGTCAGTAAGGATTTGGGTGTGAAAAGATATGGAAGTGGAAGGTGGGGGACTCAGAAGGTGGGGAGGTGGGGACTCCGATTTCAGAGCGCCCTGAATGCCGTGACCAAAGTGTGGAATTCATACTGTATGAAATGAGGAAGTGTTGCAGGTTTTGTTTTGGTTTATTTTTGTTTTGTTTTGGTAAAGTGAAAACTACTGTAAGTATGTTCTTTTTTTCTTTCTTTTGTGAAGTGTTAGGTTAGAGTGGAGTACAGCTGGAAAGTTGACGTAATTGGCATTGGCTAGCTGATGTAATTAGCTGATGTGTGATTTTGATCATGACACCTCAGTTCAGCAAACATTTATTGGGTATCTTCTGTTTGCCAGGCATTGAGTTAAGTACTAGGTTTAACTCTATTAATAAAACTCGGATATTTAATGAATCAAAATTCTCACAAATATAGGAAATAGATACGTTGAAAGTAATTGTAATGGGAAGTTGTTATTTCAAGGGTATGGAGTTTCAGTTTGGGAATATGAAAAAAATTCTCAAGATGGATAGTGGTGATGTTTGCACAACAATGTAAATATACTAAACCCTACACTTAAAATTGGTTAAAATGGTAAATTTTACATTACGTACAGTTTACCACAAGAAATTCACAATATGACTAATGTGAAAATAAAATAAGAATAAGGTTTTTTAATATTACAAAAGAGAGTAATTAATTAAATGGGCATAAAGAAGGAAAAGCATATAGTGTTATAAACATTTTCCTAGAGAAATTTTGTCTTTTGCAACAGCATGGATGAATTTTGAGTGAAATACGTCACACAAAGAAATACTGTATGACTTCACGTATATGTAGATTTTAAAAATGTTGAACTCATAGAAATAGATTGGTGGTTGTCCAGGCTGGAGGTAGGGGAGAAATGGGGAGAAGCTTGTCAAAGGATGGAAACTTACAGTTATAAGGAATAAGATTAGGGGATCTGATGTACAGCATGGTAACTATAGTTAATGATACTGTATTGTATACTTAAAATTTGTTAAGACAGTAGATATTAAATGTTTTCACTACCAACAACTAAAAAATGGTAATTATGTGGGGTGATGGATGTATTAACTATCCTTATTGTGCTAAACATTCAAAAATATGTACATATATCAAATCACCACTTTGGATACCTTAAACTTACACAGTATTATTTGTCAGTTGTATCTCAGTAAATTTCAAAATCTTTCTAGAGCAAAAAAATTACCTAGAATTTGAAGGGTGACTCTAAAGAGCTTACCAGATAGACTTGGAGGAAAAGAAGGGAAGCAGGAAGGAGGAGGGGTGAGGACTAGGCTGCAGAGGTAGGCAGAGCAGAGTTGGGGAAGCCTAGGGTTCCTCCCACGGGCAACAGTGAGCCAACAAGAGTTTTTAAGGAGAGAAGAAATATGATCACATTTTCAATTTTGGAGACCAGTGGTACCTCCAAAAGTTAAAGGTAAAAAAAGGATATGATAGCCATATGATAGCAAAAGTCCTATTTTTATAGTTCAGATTTTTAAAAATCACTATAATTTTTTGATAGAAGGGACTAGTGTCAGAAAATACTGAACTGTGTAGAACAGAGGCATTACCATGTCTGGCATTTCTTTTGTTCTTTTAGTAATGGGAAATAATATAAATGAAAGAATCAAAACAGTAACGTGTGTGTGTGTGTGTGTGTGTGTGTGTGTGTGGTAAAAGTTTGCTGCCATTTTATGCCTCTTTGAATAGCCCCATAGAGATAGAGCGTATTGTTAATGTTGAATACATTTTCCAGGCCATTGTCCTTAAAAAATGAGTTCAGGTTATTTAGACATGGAAAATACAATAAAGTTTGCAGAGTATTTTTGTTACTGCTTAAAATTGGAAAGACACACACACACACACACACACACAAGTGTACAATAAAAAGAAGTGCAAGAAAGAATAAATAGATTACTTCCTAACAATGTGTTCTCCTTTAGCAGAAGCCCATATCCTTTTAAAATTATTTACTTAAATGAGACAAAATGGATTGTGTAGAAGTTACAGTAAAAACTCAATTGACAGACTAATTTTCACTGAATATACAGGTGTACTTATTTTAAAAGCTTTTCTGCATGATTGCATTATACATAAAAAGAACTGGTACATTGAATTGTAGGCTGATCTAGATATATTTTTTATGTTGCTTTCATTCTGTGTTTGTTTATTCCAAGCAGTGAATTTACCAACTTTCAATTAGAATTTTCTTAAGGAAATTAGCATTTCATTTTACTTCATCTATAACCAGCCTTATCCTTGAAGTCTCATTTCCTAAGGAAAAAATAAAGAACTTGCATGGGCAAATCAAGTGTCATTTGCATTTAGAAGAATATTGGATCAGAATGATGAGAGGAACTAGAGGGAGCAAGCTCAATATTTGGGGGACTTACAGGACTGTGGACTTCGGCCATCACATTAAATACATTACACCATTAAATCATCACAATGATTTATTGAGTTGGGATTAGAACCAATTCTTTGTGAAATCCATGGAAATGAATGGAAAACATGGAAAAGGTGAATAGATATAGGCAAAGGTGGAACCTATCCTAAAAAGCATATAAAAGTCCGGGAAGGAGGAATGAGAGATGTAAAAATCACCTGGGTTAAGAGTTAGTGAAGCAAAAAAAAAGAGAGATGGAGAAAGAGAGAAAGAGTTTTAAGTGTGGAGATTAGAGGTGGCCAACAGTGTCAAATATTTCATGAAGTTACAAGAAATTATGTCTAATATGAGATGATTAGATTTGTAAGTAGGTGACTGGAAACAATTGTAAAGACAGTTTCAGCTATGATGAAAAGAATGAGTCATTAGAAGTTTAGAAATAGAGATGAAGAGTAATACTCTTTTGAGAAGTTTGACAAAGAAGGAGAAAGGTGGTTAAAATTTGAAAAATTTGGGTCCAGTGATGGGTATTAAGGAGGGCGCATATTGCATGGTGCACTGGGTGTTATACGCAAATAATGAATCATGGAACATTGCATCAAAAACTGGGGATGTACTGTATGGTGACTAATATAACAAAATAAAAATTATTTAAAAATATTTTGAAAAAGTTGGGCTTATTGAGAGAGAGCCTGTTGAAAATGTTTTCAGCCAAGGAAGAAACGAAGGAGAAGCAATTTTTGATGGGCAACCACAGTAGAGGATGGGCATGGTTTCAAGATCAATTGCAGGTAGTAGACCTCTTTTCTCTGAAAAATGTAGAAAGGAGAATGGAATGTGTAGTGTAAAGATGAATCAAAAGTTTGATTTGGAGGGAAAAGAAGACATAGGCATTTTATCAGAGATATTCCTCCCAAGGAAATATGAGTTCTCGGCTAAGGGAGATGGGAGCAGAGGTACTTTTTATGAGCTTAAGGAAATGGAAAATAAGGCAATGTAGAATATGGCAAAGAGCCAATAAGACTGAGCAAGGAAATTTTACTGTGAGATGATGGACTCAGGTGAGGTTCTCAATTGAGATCCCCCAGCAAACTAAAAATTGCCAGTTTCCACTTACCAAATGAAACAATGTGTATTCTACCATGATATTTCCTTATCTAAATCTATGAAGTTCTGTTACTCATCATAATTTGAAAGGAAGAAATATGAATATGAAATTAAAGTTGTTTCAGATGACTTTGGCCACTTTGAATCAATCCAGAGGTGAAATGTTTTTCTAAAACTTGACAAGGTTAAAAATCAGGAAGCTTCTGAAATCCATAAGCAACTTAGGAATAGTTAATAGTTGGAGAGAAATTTAGTAGCTGAAGATGATCCAGAAAAATGTGTAAAGTGGGAAGGCTGTTAAATGGCACTTAGTAAAGAAATTTGCTTTTGGGGAATGGATAGCAATACTCATCTGAAGTTACGTGATCATTTATTTGCAAATTTAATGAAATGACCAAGTCATTTTCCTCTTCAAATTAAGACTGCCATTTCTGTGAATGGAAAGCTCCAGATGTAGAAAAAAGAGACTACTGCAAAAGTTCTTGAGTTAAATTATTTCAGAATCCTAAAATTGATAATTATTTATCTTGATGACTCTGCCAGTTACGATTTTTTGATCCTTTTCTCTTTCCCAGTTCCATGAGATGAAAGCTTGTAACTGCCTTTATAAAAATGATTAATTTTATAACAGCTTTCTAACTTCCTGTATGTTTATGTACACCACAGCCTAATTCAGCTGATTAGCTTATTTTCATCGTTAGTAAATGTATGAAACTATTTTCATCAATTTCATGACCGACTTTGAGTTAACATTCTAACAGAAATTCAAATACAAGTTTTTTTCTGTGTTTTGTTAGCATTTGAAGCAAGTTGCCATGGCTAAACTTACCTGAAAATATTATTTGTTTAATGACAACAGTGTTTGCATAAGGTAATGACATCTTGCAGCTCCCACCCTACATCCCAATGTAAAACTCTCTGATGTGACATTTTTAGCTTGCTTGCAAACTATTATGACCTTCTCATAGACCCATTTATTGGAAGCCTATACTTCCTGTTGGAATTGTATCATTCTGGATTAGAAAAATGTGTAGTTCTTAATTGATTTTATTGCATGGAAGAGTTTAGTAATAGTTGAGTGATGTCCTTTTTTTTGTTTTATGTGGATAAACTCAAAGCTTCAGCATTGTGAAACCGGTAGTTATTCACAGAGGCCTACAATTGCTTATTATACCTCTAGATTATCCTTTATGATGATACTGTATGGTAAAGAAAAGTGTAGATACTGTAAATTGCCCACGCTAATATCCATCAATGGAAAATGTCTTCTTTGCTGTTGATAATTGTACTGTTCCAGCACAAAGAATCTTTCCAAATAAAAGGAAATCAAGATGTCTTATGACAACATGTGTTAAAAGGCAACAATGAAAAGAGCTAAAGAAATTGCTGTTTGCTACTCCTACTGTTTTTACTATTTCCAAGACCTCTGTGAAGCAATTGTTTAAAATATAGGTTAAAGTTGTCTCCTGTCGTGCTTGAGACATTTGAAGTCTCTTTGCCAATCTTTTTGACTCTTTTTCCTGTTTAAGTTAGAATCCTTTCCCTGATGAAAGCATAGGATTTGTTTTTCTTGTGATAGGAGATGTGGCTGTTTAATCCTTGCATATGAAGATTACAAACTATTTTTTTTCCTCTTACTATTAATGCTTGATGTTAATACTTTGATCATAAGGATCATAAATTGACCCATTTTATTTTACCCATATGTTTACTAAAGCATTCATATTAATTTTAAAGCTAACAACTTGAGAAAGATTACTTAACTTTTAAAAAATTAAAATGGAATACTGAAATTTAGTGAGAGACAAGGGAGAAAGGAAAAAGAAAAAAAAAGAATATTTAACTTGAAGTTAAAGATCCCAGTTGAGTCTTAGACTGATCACTTTCTAATTCTGTAGCCCCTGGCAATTTATTTACTCTCTCAGTATCTCAGTTTTATATGTGAAATGGAATACTAACACATTTTGGATCAGCCTGTCTTTCAAAGAAAGCATGATATTTGGATGAGATTGTATACAAGAAAGTACTTGGTAAACTTGAAATACTAAACTTCTATTGCTATTATAAGGCTCAAAAGACTAATATCAGCTAGTTATTAGTTGAGTAGCAGAAAAATATTTTCCGTTGACGATTTGAACTTGATGACAAACAAAATAACAGTAGTTTATTTTATACCCAAGACTAAATATCCTTTTCTTGGATGAATAAACATTTATTCATGGGATGATTCTGTAGCACAACATTCATTTTATAAATTACTTTGCAATTCACTTATTTATGCAGTTGGTAAAAATAATAGCAATCTACAATTTTTTGAGAGATTATTGTGTGCTTGGCATTGGGCTAAGCACTATATATCCTCCCAGAAACACACACACATTTTTCAGTTAATCATCACAATTAACTTAAGAGAAAAGCAGGAGGAATCCAGAACCAGGATATCCTACTCGAAATTCGAGTGTTTAATAGTAGCCACTAAGCTGCCTGGCCTTTCTCTTAATAACAAAATCTTTTATATGTGAAAACTGTGTTTCTAAATAAACAGTTTGCCTTCTACCAGTTACTTAAATTCATCATGACATCTTCATATTTGTTATATTCCTGTGGATGATTTCAAGATTCATAGCTTCCTTATATTGACAGAGAGCTAAAAATAGGTGTTAACTAAATCAATAAAACATGTTAAATCAACTAGTTAAATCAGCCAGCCTTCAAACTGTCAAATTTTGGATTGAAATTAAACATTTAACTCTGTAGAAAAGACTAAAACATCTATATATTTGCAGCTATTTGGGTAAATAAGATTATTTGATTTTAAACCTTGCATCTAAGTGTTTTTTCTTGGTGTAGACTTCAATTCAGTGACTTTGACTAGTGTTCCAAAGTAAATAGCACGACAGTATTGTATTGCCCCTATGTTTTTAATGTAGAAAATATGAAACCTCAGATTATATTAAAGAAGTTCAGCCCTTCTTTATTCCCATTTCATTTTTGTCAGGGAAGAGCAAAGGATCTTAAGTGTTGAGAAATTTGGAAGTTTCAAATAGGTAAACTTTTAAGACACTAAACAGAAATGGATGGACAAAAGGATGCAAGAATTGCTTTAATTTCTTTTTTCTTTTTCTTTTTTGTAATAGTAATTTGACTGCTCATGATTTTACGTTTTAAAAACTTGATAGCAGAAAACACAAATTTGGTAAGCTATTATTTATCATATGTTGTTTGTCTCAGTCTTTTCAGGCTGCTATCATATAGAGTGGGTGGCTTAAATAACAAATACTCATTTCTCACAGTTCTGGGTGCCAAGTAGTCCAAAGTCAAGGTGCTGGCAAATCTGGTGCCTGGTGAGAGCTCACTACTGATTAAAAAATGGCATCTTTTCACTCTGTATTCACATGGTTGAATGGGGAAGGGAATTCTCTGGGTTCTCTTTTATAATGGCACTAATCTCAGTCATAAGGGTTGTGCCCACATGAACTCATCACCCTCAAAGGCCTCACCTGCTAATACCATCACACTAGGAGTTAGGATTTCAGCATATGAATTTTGAGGGGGATACAAACATTTAGAACATCACTTAGCCAAACTGCAAAGTTTGAAGGCACAGTCCCCCATAAGACTAGCCTCACTTCAGACACCAACTGCAAGTTCAAGGGGTGTGAAAACCTACTCCCAGATTGAATAATTCACTAGAGAGACTCACAGAACTCACTGAAAGCTGTTATACTCATAGCATGGCTTATTATAAGGAAAGGATACGGATCAAAATCAGCCCAGGAAAGAAGCACATAGGGCAGAGTCCAGGAGGGCTCCAAAGACTTAGCTTCCGTTGTTCTCAGGATGTATTACTTCCTAGAATCAGTGCATAACGATATGCACAGAGCACTGCTAACCAAAGAAGCTCACCAAAGCTTTGATGTCCAGAGTTTTTATTAGGATTTCCTTACGTAAACATGACTGATTGATTGTTCATATGGCTGATCTCAGCCTCCAAGTCAAGATGCAAAACCTCCTAAGTAATGTGATTGGTCTTTCTGGCATGAACAGCCCCCAAGTATTATATGTCCCATCCTAGGAACCACTGTGGCCAGACCTTACTCTAAACAAAGACATTCCTATAAGGCATGGCACAGATCACCTCCTAAAAGCTGAGAGCAAGGCCAAAATTTTACTATACGGCAATAAATTATCTTAACTTTTTATTTTAATTGAAGATTTTTACAAACAGTAAGTGCTGATAATATCTCCTTATTTAATAACACGTTGATAAAGCAAATATCTTATTTTTCACCTAGAAAACACTGCCAGTGGGAGATAAGGAGGATAATAACTTATAAGTAGGATCTGAATATGTGTTGAGAAAGTTTTATAAAATCAGGAAAAGCATGAGAGAGTGAGAAAGGTAAATATATAGTCTTTTATGAGAAAAATTGCAAAACAGATTATAGTGTCATTAGAAATATTTTGGGGGCACCTACTTTGTGAGACATTAGGATGGGTGAAACACTAGGGTGGTGCTTTTCCACCCTCTTTTAGGCAGATTCAATCAGTTACCTCTCCTCTCAGGTTTATGAATCCCCACATCATGACATAATTGCTGTTGTTACTAGCAATTCACTGTTAGTGAAAATTTATTGAGATTCTGTTACTGCGTCAACACGTTACAAGGCAGGAAGTATTGTCACCATTTTAAAGATGCTGAAACATGGTTCTGAAACTTCAAGTAACTCACCTGAAATACAAAACTAGTAAATTATTGAGCCACTGATCTTTTCTTGGGTCTATTAATTTCTTCAAATCCTTACTTTTCAAAACTCTTCATAAAGTTTTGGTTATTCCCCACCAATTCCCAGAAGTATAGCTACTATCTATCTAAGTGATTGGATGGACTTGTACCCTCACTAATGCTTCTGTATGTTTTCATAGGCTGAATAAAACAGCTGGGGGAAGAAAGTAAGTTAATATTTTATTAACTTATTTATTTTTAAAGATTTTATTTATTTGAGAGAGAGTGAGAGAGCGAGAGAGAGCTCAAGCAGGGGGAGGGGCAAAAGAAGAGGGAGAAGCAGACTCCCCACTGAGTAGGGAGCCTGACTCGGGGCTCAGTCCCAGGACCCTCGGATCATGACCTGAGCCGAAGGAAGTCTCTTAACTGACTGAGCCACCCAGGTGCCCCGTTAATATTTTAATAGTCAAAGAAGAGCAGTCCACTGAAGCTCTGGTATCCTTTTTTTTTTTTTAATCAATTCTTTTGGATATTTAGGATGTCACCAAAAAGAATAAATAAATGGAGAGGAAATACACCATAGTGGAATAGTTTTCAACCAACATCATCTTTAAAGCATTTGAAAAATGTAAATGTATCTAGAAATTCTTACCCATTGTTAGCATGAGACCTGGCTATCTTCACTTAAAAAATAAAAGAAAAAGTGTTATAATTGATTCTGATGAAAACCTAAGTTGAGAACTAGAGTGAGTATATAGTAGAGAAAAATTATGGGCTTTGAAGCAGACAGACATAGGTTTGACTTCCTATCCTGCCATTTATAAGCTAAGTGATTTGACATAAGTCAGTTAACATTTATTTATTTATCTATCTATCTATCTATTTTATTTTATTTTGAGAGAGAGAGTATGTGCGTAAATGGTGGTGGGGGGGGCAGGGAGAGGGAGAGAGGATCTCAAGCAGGCTCCACACTCTGTACAGAGCTCAATGTGGGGCTCAGTCCCACAACCCTGAGATCATGGTTTGAGCTGAAATCAAGAGTCAGACGTTTAACCGACTGAGCCACCCAGGACCCCTAAGTCAGTTAACATTTTTAAAATGGTGAATGTGTATCAGTAAAATATGAATGAGATCAATAACTACCTATAAGCCTATTGTAATAATGAAATAACACAAAGTAAAAAATGTAGCACAATTAATATAACAGTTACTCAGTAAATGATAAATATCATGTTGATAATCAAAATGGTGATGATTCTCACTTCTCTAATGAGGATAATTTGAGAGACGCATAGAAGTTGTCCCATGAAAGGATGATTAAAATGCTGTGCAAATAATTAGAACCATTCTTCCTAAAGCTAGTTAGAACTCTAGGGACATGATTTGGAAAGTATAACTACGTTCATCAGAAAATTTTCTTTACAAATGAAATTAACATGCTCAAAACACTATTTCAGGTATCAAACAAAGGTTCAAAGGATGACACATATAGGCTTAATGTGGGAGTTATTTATGGGTGTAGGACTAAGTCCTGATTTGCTGCAAGAGGATGCTGATGAGATAAGTATTTAATCAACTTAAAACTCAGGTCCGATTTCCTAGCTCTAGTCATTCAGACAATAACCCAGTTCTAATATGCACTCTGATTTGCTTGCGTGACTGAACTAACATCCAACTCTGAGTCACATTGCCTTCTGGGTATTTGTGGTAGAATATTAAGGTCCATCTGTCCATCCTGACCACTTCATAGCAAAGCCCCCAGTTCAACATGGTGCTCTTCTATCTTTGCACACTTCTGACCATAATGGGAGAAATCCTAGTGGTTATTGAATTTACTGCTGAGGACCATCCGTGCTCCCTTGATATTTAAAGAAGCTCCTTCCATTTGTGTCAGAATTACTCTCATCACAAGTAGAGTGCATAATCTTATACATACTTCCTCTAACCACCAAAGTAATTTTATCTGTATGTAAACTCAATATAGTCCTTCTAAAATATACAGCTGGTTCTAAATTATAACATCCATTTGGGCAAGTTGCTTTTATCCTTTCTCACTGAGAGTTTATCACAACTTTTATTGGCTCAACTGACACATACACACACATAATGACTCTATCTTTGGGTTGGAGTGCCTGCCACAGTTGCCACCACTTCTAGCAAGCAGGATATGGAAGAGGATCAAAATGTATATTAAGATAAATTTTAGGGACATGATAAGGAAGCAGTACACATGATTTTTGCTTACATCCCATTGAACAAAACTTGGTTTCACAATCACTTGGAGCTGTAAAAGAGACCAACAAGTGCATTCTCAGTCAGGTGGCCATATGTAGGAGTTCTATGGCTAAAGATTGGGGGAATGGATATTAATGTATTAATATAATAGTAAGTTAGTTAACATTAGATAATATATAATATAATATATTAATAAGGAGCATCTAGAACATGTGGCATATAAAGAATGCTTGGGATTCATTAGTAAATTGAATAAAGTCATGTAAAAATATGTACACAAATATCAGTAGCATTCCTATACTAGCAGTGAGTAAGTAGAAATAAAAAGTAGCAAAATCAAAATAACAAATTTGAAGACCATGAAAAATGATTAATCAAAAATGTATATAAGGATAATAATTTAAGATCTTATATTTAGCAGAAACGACATTCACTAACAAACATTTATTAAAACAATAATTACAATTAATAATTATAGAATACCCACAGAGGCTCTCTTCTAAGTGTTTTGTGAATTTTAACTAGTTTTATCTTCATATTATTAATCTCTGAGGCTGGTATTGCAAACATTATTTACAGAAAAGGAAACTGAAGCTCAGAGAAGGTAACTTGTTCAAGTTTGTACTGACAGAACATGGCAGAACCAGAATTCTACTTCATATCTCATACTCTTAATCAACACTTTGTCTTATCCCCTGGACAGGTACTAAGTACTGCTTTGGGCCTTGAGGACATACCCGTAACCAAGTCAGAAGTTGCCCTTGCCTCAATCAAAGACCTTGTATTAGAAACATATAAATTTAAAAATGCTTTTAGATAGTGATAAATTCTATGAAACAAATTTCACAGGGCTATGATAGAGACTATTGTAAATGCAATCCACAATTATTTTTTAAGATATTTCTTTGTTCTCTCAGTTCATTAGTAATATCATTAATCAATGTCATCATGTCATCCAAAACATTCCTATTTTGACCAGAGAATTCCAAAGAGCATACAAAAAAAACATATTTACTTCATTAAGCAATTTCATTTTCAGGGATAAGCTAGCCTGTGTTTCTACTGATTTAAATGACATTAGAAACTGTGAAAGTGAATAAAAAATGTTAAGTCTAAAACTCAGGAAATGGAGTTACAGTTCTGACTTTCACTGGGTCCATTTCAACAGTTCTGAAATTGTTTATTTGTTATTTGAGTATAGTTGACACAGAATGTTACGTTAGTTTCAGGTGTACACCATAGCGATTCCACGAGTTTCCACATGATGCTATGCTCACCACAAGCATAGCCGTCATCTGTCCCCATATGTCTCTATTATGATATCATTGACTATATACTCTATGCTGTTTTTTAAAAAAAAGATAGGCGTGAGCTACTATATCAGGGATCACCAAACTCTTCTATAAAGAGCCATCTAGTAAATATTTTAGGCTCTGTGGCCCATATGGTCTCTGTCACGACTGTTCTACTACTATGGAATGAAAACTATCATAGACAATCATGTAAACAAATGAGCTTGGCCGTGCTCCAATAAAAGTGGATTTAGGAACCCTGAAAATTGAATTTTTTATAATTTCTATGTGTCACCAAGTATTATCTTTCTTTTGATTTTTTTCTAACCATTCAAACATGTACAAACCATTTTTAGCCGGCCAGCCTGACAAAAATGGGCTGCCTGAGGACTGTAGTTGATTACCCCCACACCAGGTGATTACTTAGGGCTTGTCCTGGAGGCTCACTGTCACTGGCCTTGGCTTTTCACTGGGCTTTTCCTCTACCTGCACAATAGGTAAGAGAAAAGCCCTGAATTGACACTGGTCCTCAGACTGAAGGGTGTATGATGATCACCTGGAAGTAGATTCAAATTCAGATTCTTTAAAATGGAGTCCACATTTTTAATAAGCATCATAGGAAATTTTGATGCATGTGATTTTGAACTGTTAACAAGAATCTGGACCTAAATATAACATGAACCATTGAATATAGAACCCATAAACAGGAGATTACAAAACAGTGAGATAAGTAACACAATAGAAATAGGAAGGAACCAAACAACGAATACCTGATACTCTGTGAAAAGAGATATAAGGAGTAGTTAGAAGTTAGTATGGACAAGTGGGAGGAATGTGGCGAGTTTAAAACCCTCTTCTCTATGGAATACTTAATTGGGTGCTGTAAATAAATTCTGCCCTGGTTGAGAAAAGAAGGGTGAGGACAAGAAAGGAAAGAAGCAACACACTGCAAACAGGAGCTGTAACTACCCCGCAGGGGAATTTACCTTCTCCCTAAGTGGTTCTGCCATTTGCTAGCTCTGTGACGTTAGACAATTTCCTGTATCCTCTTTGCCTCAATTAGCTCAAACCTCATTATGAACTTCTAAGGTTATTGTGAGGTTTAAATAATGTGAAGTGCTTAAAACTGTGATTGGCAGAAGTATCTTTCAGTAAGTATTTTTGATATTGATACTGATTTTTTTTTTTAGCTGTGATACTGTCCAACTACTTTTAAAGATGATTGAACTGAGGTCCAGAGAGATGGAGTGTGTGTCCCACAGTGGGACTAATTAGGTGAAGTTTGGGGGGGGGGCAGAGAAAGGTTTATCCTTCATTCTCTGTAAACTTTATTTTCTTTATCCATGGAAATAAAGTGTAAAGACCACATGAGTTCTGGTCCTTTTCCATTCTGACATTTTATAATATATACACATTTAAAAATCACATAAAAATAAAACTGGAATGCGTGCAGAAGAAGGTAGCACATGATTATTGCCATTAGAACCCAAGCAAATAGGTTACTTTAAAAGGAATTGTTCAGAATAATGGGTTTAGTATGCTTCTTTTGTTATTTCTAAGAAACAACTAAATGGAAACTCTTTGTATTGCCCTGGCTTCCTTTTTTATATGCAAGAATGACTAATGGATATTGTTTCTGCCTTCTGCATTTTCTCCAGTGCTTTTCAAGCACCTTGAAATGCTTTTCTTTTCCTTAAGACTTTTTCCCTTACCATATCGGAGCTAAAAAGAATTGTTCCAGGACATAGCCTATAATTTTGTCACTTTTGGCCTGACTGGGGAAAAAAAGGTGTAAGGGACAACAAAAAACCAAAGTGTGTATTCACGGTGTTAGCCATGCCTGGCTGAGGAGATCAAATCTAATGGTGCTGAAAGGGAATACAGTCTATCTTCAAGAAGGTTACTTTTATTTATTATTATTATTTTTTTAAAGATTTTATTTATTTATTTGACAGAGATGGAGACAGCCAGCGAGAGAGAGAACACGAGCAGGGGGAGTGGGAGAGGAAGAAGCAGGCTCCTAGCGGAGGAGCCTGATGTGGGGCTCGATCCCAGAACGCCGGGATCACGCCCTGAGCCGAAGGCAGACACTTAACTGCTGTGCCACCCAGGCGCCCCTTATTTATTATTTTTTATATCTTTATTGGCCATATGTCTTTTTTAAGTGTTATCGAGGTATAATTGGTATACAAAAATTGTACCTATTTAATGTATACATTTTGATGAGTTCAGACTTACGTATATACTCATTAATACCATCACCACAATCAAGGTACTGAACTTATCCATCACCTCCAGCAATGTTCTTGTGTTCTTTTGTTGGTGTGTTTTGTTTTTATTTTTGTTTCTATAATAATGCTTTTCTATAATTTCTATAATTCTTTTCTATAATTTCTATAATTCTATAATTCTATAATGCTTTTCTATAGTTTCTATAATTCTCTTAATAAGAGAACTGTCTTCTCAGCATATGTTAAAGTGCACAATACCATATTATTAACTAAGGGCACCTATGTTGTAAGCAGTCTCTAGAATGTATTCACCTTGCATTACTGAGACTTTATATTCAGTGAGCAACAACTCCCCATTCCCCCGCCCCGAGTGTGCTGAATCTTTTGTCTGATCTCAGAAGCTAAGCAGTGGGGGCCTGGTCACTACTCAGATCAGAGACATTAATTTTAATGTGACATTTTAAAAGATTCAAATATTTGTGGATGGAAATACAGTGTGTTTGGATTGTTAAAGTGGAAATTTCATTCTAAAACATCCAAAAATTCCTGATAGCGTATGATTCACTCTTGAATAAACAGATGACAGAAACATGATCAGTATTAGGTAGATTTACCTTTATTAATTTAATAATCAATATTTGTTCAAAGCATTTTAATATTTCTCAGTATACATAACTAAAGTAGAAACTTTTATTCATGTCTTAACATATTTCATAAAAAATAAACATTTATTGAGACTTTTAAAGACAGGCTCTCATTCACAGAGCTTACTGGCTACTCTATAAACTAATCATGTCTGGACCCATTGGACCATTTACATTGCTGGGACTCTCTTCTCAGCATGACTTGATCTCCTCATTTTTGCTTTTTTTTTTTTTTTTTTACTTGGAGAGTGTGGGATAATTACTGCAGTTCAGTTGTCCTGCCCTCACTGAAGGCCATGTCAAATTAGCCTTTTTTTTTTTTTTTTTTTTTTGCTTCTGACTTTAGGGAAGGTAAGGGGCCTAGTGATTGTGGGAAGTATCTTGAAGGAAACCTCTGTTCTATGCCAACATGTCCTTTATGATAAGAAATGCCTTTAGTAACTCCTATTTGTTTTTTTCATTGTGAGACATGTTAAAAGATAAACTGAAGCATATTAAAAATTCTGAAAATTTCTTTATGCAAAAATCCATTCAAATTAAGCAGCAGGGTCAAACTGGAAATGGTTAGAAGTCTGCCCCGCCCCCCCCCCCCCAGGATGGGTTGGGGGTCGGGGGGCAGAGACACACTGTGTAGAGAGAGTGCCAATGCAAAGAAAGGATATTATTTGATTGGCTCTTGTAAAACCTAGTGGGCTGTTGTGATTGGCTGTCCTTGGCATTTTGGTTCCTTAACCTTGTGGAATTTTCAGGGTCACATTTTGGTTTGCTTATGTAGTATGTCATGGCATTAGAGCCACCTCAGCCTAATGGCCTCCCTGTTTAATTAATTTAACAGTTTATTTTCAAATAGGATTCTGCTGTCTTCAGGGAGGGGAGGAGTTATTAGTAACTGCCATCTTCCTGGATGATGGATATTGCAGTGTATTTTTTTCATGACATTCACAACTTTTAACTAAACTGCTGCCAACATTCTCAGCACTCAATACTGAATTATATTGCAATTGTTTACACTTGTTGTTATACTTATCAGCATTATTTGTTTACCTCAGTGAATATTCTTCACCCCTTTCTCTCTCTTTTTTTTTTTTTTTTGCTTATTTATATTTTAAATTGAGGCTTGCTTTCCTGCAGTGATAAATATAATTTGTTCAGAATATGTTTACCTATTACTGATACTTTTGGAAAATTCTTAAGGACTTTTTTTGCTTTTATTCTCTTCATTAATTCTTGTACTTCACCAGATTAGCAGCTTCCTTGGTCATTTTTATTACTGTTCTTCCATTTTATGCCACTCTTAGCTGCTAACCTGCTACAATTGCAGTCCTGTGCCTCAACAATTCTCCACTAATTCTCTCCATTTTAAGTTATTTTGTATGTCCTGTAGTCGTTTATATGTCCCCAATGAAAATGCCAGGATTTGACATATCATTTTAAATATTAGAGAAATATTTGAATAATGGAAATAAATTAAAATAAAGCGTGACCAAGTATCAAAAAATAGAATGACTGAAATACCAGTTAGATGAACAGAATAGAGATAGTTTCATAGAGAATTGTAATTTATAGTAGAATTAAATATCAATAACTATATTAAAATATAGCTATTGAAATTAATATTATTGGATATTATTACACTGAAAATGAATACCATAAGCATTCCATGCAAAAACAAATCTACCTAAGCAAACATTCGAAATCCTATTGTTATTGCAACCATTGTCTTAAACTTAAAACTAATACTGAGAGTTTTGCATGCCAGTTATTGTTTTAAAAATGGGCTTTAAAAATTTTAATATTATTGGGTTTTTTTAAAGATTTTATGTATTTGTTTTAGAGAGAGATGGAGAGTGTGAGTGGGTGGAGGGGCAAAGGGAGAGGGAGAGAGAATCTCAAGCCGACTCCACGCTCAGCGCAGAGCCAGATAAGGGGCTCAATCCCATGACCCTGAGATCTTGACTTGAACCCCAAATCAACTGACTGAGCCACCCAGGTGCCCCTCTAATATCATTGTTAAAAGGATTTTTTTTCACCATTAAAAACTACACAAGGAATTCTTATGTTTTTAAGTATAAGCAAAATCAGTTCATATGTAGAATTTGGAAATAGCCAAAATTCATGTCCTGTGTTTTCCATCAAAGAATCACCAGAAACTTACTGGTGATGTGCGCTTAAATTTTGAGTACCCAGCCAGTTCATCTAATGGGAATTGGGAAGGCTGGTCAGCCAAAGTGGAGCGTGTTAAAAATAAAGGTATATAATGTGTTCTCATTTATTCAATAAATATTTGTCACTGAATAGAGGTAGTATAGTGGTAAAAATTTGAAACAACCACGAAGTGAATCTATGTTTTCTGCCTCCAAGCTATTTGGTCATTTATTAGGATAAATGGATTCATACATTAAACCATCGATTAAGTAACTCTTTTCTAAATTTGACAAGAGGCAAAATCTCACAGTGGAAACCTCTGATTCTCTTCTCAAAACAATTCGATCATTCATTGAATCTGCTCAGTTTCACAGATTGTCAGTCGCTCACTGAAAAACATTGAAAATGAATGTTACATGGGACCTGATCAAACTGCGTTAGAGTCTATGAAGTTGTTTTACACGGGTTTTAGTATGCTTTAGTGGTGCTTACAGATCAATGGCCAAGACCTAGTGCTGGAAAGTGAAATAGCTATTGGCTCGGGGTCCTTAATTCTGTTTGAGTAAGTATCTCAATCTTTATAGTTTCCCAGTTAACACAAATCCATATAACAACACAAATCCAAACTGTTGCAGCTGGAGAATTGCTTAAGCGTAAATCGTAAATCTCTACTATTCTACTAGTTACTTTTCTTTGCTTTTTCATGTTGCAGTGTCAGTGGAATCTAAGCATGGAATTCAGCTAAATTAGAATAAGTATATGTGTAGAAGCAAATTATGTGTTAGTGTAGTGAGACTTCTGTAAGTCTCACTCTTGGAATTGCTAATTGACTTTGGGGTAAAAATAGATGAAAAGAATCTTTGTTAATTAGACATGGGCACTGTCTGGAAGTTGTTGTTAAGTAGGTAAAGGCAGCTATGAATTCACAAATATCAGAATGACGACCCCTGGAGAATTAGGGTGAAGAGTAGACATGATTTATCTTAAACAGTAGTTGAGCAGTTTTCAAAGTAAATTGAAATGACTGTGCCACATAAGAGTTATAAATAAAAATGATAAAAATATAAACAGCATGATTTTTATTCCTGGGAATAATGGAAGATATTTTCTAACTGCATCTAAATTGTTTTGCCAAATCAGGACAGGTAAATGCCCCTGCTATCAGACCACAGAGCTGTAGTCCTGACCTAGATAAATTTTGGATTGTGTATGCAGTGAATCACTTCAGTAATTTTCAAAAGGCATTAGAACATAATACTTAACAGGTTTTGACTGTATCAGACCTGGATTGGAAACCTGTCTCTGTCACGTCTTTTTCTCTGTGACCTTCAGTATATTATTTATTCCCTCTGTGCTAGGTTCTTCATTTGTAAAATCAAAATAATAATACCCAATTTATAACACCGTTGGGAGCATTAAAAGAGATTATGCTAGTAAATTGCTTTGCAGTTTGTGGCGTGTAATAGATATTCTACATATAGCAACCATTATTATTGCTAGTAGTTCTTAATTAGAAACTTAATTTCTAAATTTCTTTTTTTTTATTTCTCGGCCTTCCTTGTCGAACTTTGGAATGTCCTGTAGATTAATATTTTCAAAAAATAAAGGAAAAACCAAGTGAAAATTAAATTAAATTACATTGCTTTTCTTTTTTCACTTTAAGAATTCTGTTGGCTGAAATCTCTCCTAAATCTGAAGCATATAAACACAGCATGTACTTCAGTGCACCCAAATTGTATTACCTAGGCTGCAATATACTTGTAAATATTTTGTAATATTTTAAGACACAATGAGACACAAAGGTCTGGTTAACTTTCATTAAGCTGCCCTCCCCTGATCCCATTCCTATCCTCCTTTATAGTTGCCTGTGCCATCTGCCCTGTCTGCCTCCTTACATTAGAGCTATGAATACCCTTCAAGACTAGGTCAGTACTTCTTATTTTTCTTTTATTTTCTCAGTGAGTTCTTCCATTCTCAAGACTCCTTGCTAATTTTTAATCATGTATGAACATTGGGAAGATTTCAGTCTCACATAGTCCTCCACATTAATGACCAATTTTCTTCTCCATGTATAAATTTTTGAGAACTTTTCCACCCAGTTTTTCTAACTCCCTGTCTTTTCTATTCATATGGTCTGTTTTTGTTCAACATTCTGTAAGTATTTCTAGAGTGCGTCCTACTTGTTAACCAGTGTCTTAAGAACTCGGAATAAATAATCAGATATAGTTTCTGGTCTTGAGGCACTCAGTGGCAAAATGGGCAGCCAGAAAACTAACAGCTAATTGTGATGAAGAGTGATCATTTGTATAACATGAGTTTTTGGAGAATGCTAAGGAATTATATAACTTAAATCCCTGAGAGGAGGATGGTCCCAGAACCCATTCCAGCGTGGGTGACATATAAGCAAAGACCTAAAAGGTGATTCAGAAGCAGTCAAAAAGGAGGAAGGCTGTGTAGAGGAAAACCCTAATCCACCTCCTGTGGTTCTCCTTTACTCTCACATGACTGCCACACTTACAGCACTTCTGACAGCAGATGTGGGTGTGGATGGGTGGGAGGAAAGCCTTCTTCCACCAGGCATTCACTGAGACACCATTGGGTGTCCTACAATTTAGCTTAATTCTGATACTTCCTGGAGATAGTGTCAGATCCCACATGTTAAAGGCTCAGTCCCACATGACTACTCCCTTCCACTTCAGATGTCAGTTGTTTGTGTTTTTTTTTAATTTTTATTTAAATTCAATTAACCAACATATAATACATCATTAGTTTTTGATGTAATTGTCAATTATTCATTAGTTGCATATAACACCCGGTGCTCATCACATCACGTGCCCTCCTTAATGCCCATCACCCAGTTATCCCATCCCCCCACCAATCTCAGATGTAAGTTGCAAATAAAAGTTGTCACCTGTGTTTCTGACTGATTTCGCTGTAAATCAGGGGTTCTCATAACCCTGTCTTTGGATTCTATTAATTTGCTAGAGCAGCTCAAAGAACTCAGGAAAACCGTTACATTTACCAGTTTATTAAAGAATACAGATGAACAGCCAGATGAAGAGAAACAGGGCAAGGTCTGGGAGGGTCCCAAGCCCAGGAATTTCTGTCCCTGTGGAGTTGGGGCTGTGTCACTCTCCCGGCACATGGATATGTTATGTTCACCAACCTGGAAGCTCACTGACCCCCATACTTTGGGATCTTTATGGAAGTTTCATCATATAGGCATGATCAGTCATTAACTCCAAGCCCTCTCCCCTGTCTGGAGAATTGGGGGTAGAGTTGAAAATTCCAAGCTTCTAATCATGGTTTGGTCCTTCTGGTGACAAGCCCCCATCCAGGAACCAAAAACAATCTGACAGAGGCAAAGGCAGGAACAAAACTTGGAAGATTGGCTTGGAAATATCATGGGTTTGGAAATGCCTAGACACAATGAGTCAGGCTCTCAGACTAAATGAGTAATCAGGAAACACAAGTAAGGGTCGAGGCGAAGCAATAAGCCAGAGAGCATGAAGCACACGGATGCCAGAGTTTTAGTTGAAGTACTTCAGTTTTTTAGTCTCCTGTCATTCTTTTATCTTCATCCGGCTAATGTTTGCCACAGGAATATTAAACAACCTGTAGTACTAGGAACACAAAGAGCTCATGTTCTTCTATCCACCTGAACACTTTTCTCCTATTGTCCCCAGCTGGTAAATTCTTCGTCGTTCTTCAAAATCTCCACTTAGAAATTCCATGCTCTGTGTTGCCTTCCATGTCCCTTGTGATATTTTTAAGGGCACGTCCAGTTATAAGTCACGGAAAAGCAAGTTTGAGCAAAAAAGAGAAATTTGGGGCTCATATTAATGAAACGCCAGGGGTAGAGATGATTTAAGAATGGCTAGAATCAGGAGCAGATGTGATTCATCAGGGCTCTATCTTTTTCATGTGCTTTTCTCCATGGACTAGAACTAATGGCAAACAGCCATCTTGATCATACCTTACCAGCTTAACCCCCATAGTAGAAAACGAATCTTCCCCCATATCTCTGCCAGAAACATCTCAAGGAATATTCTGATTTCCCTGGCTTTGATCATGTGCCCATCCATTTGCCCTGAGCTCTGGCCCCCTGACTGACAGTCTCTAGAGTAGGGAAGGAAGATTCTATAGTGAAAATGTAAGATGTTGTTAACAACAGTGATATTGAAGGGATGCTGAGCATTTAAAAACAAATGTCAGCGAACAGTTGACAAATCATGGTTGATCAATTAAAATGACTGTGGGGCAGTGCCCTTGACCAGAGTTCCATGGGCCTTCAGTGGATTGATAAACTGAAAACGTGGGCACAACTATGCCTGGATGTGAATCTCTCCAGGGAGGGGTCCATACCTTAATGATATACAAAGGATTCCAGGATGGGGAGGTAGAAGTACTTGGAAGGGAAATGTTTGCTTCCCATCCCCACCCACTATGAATTTCCCCTGATGTAAGCCACGTGAGGCAACTTGACAGAAAGTAGAAGGTGTCAAGATAAGGAGTTAACTTTTATTTGATTCCTACTTAGTTCTCATCACACTCTGTTTATCTCAGTTTAATCACTTGTTAAGTGTGGATCATAAAAACTATTTTGTAGATTAAAATAGTTTAGCACAGTGCTTGGCACATGGTGAGTATCCAGTACTTTCTTGCCGTTACATAACAACTAGGTAAGCCACAGAGACTACCCAGAAGTGATTCCTCCCACCTGCCATGCCATCTCATTTGTAGTAGGTCATGCTGTTCAGCAGTGAAGGATCCAGGCCTGCTTTGGTATCCTGGACAAGTCACTGTCCCCACCCTTTGACAGCATTCCCTGTCAGTGTGAGCCCAAAGAATGTTTGGGGGCCGTCACCTTCTTTTCATTCTGCTTCTGCTTCCAAGCTAGTTCTCAAGCCATCTCCTGCATTTGCTTCTTAAGCCAGCTGGCAGAATTTCCTAAAGAGGCCTCTGCTACCTGGAACCCCTGTGATTTCTAGGTGAACTTCTCTGCCCTTTGAACACGTTAAAGAGGCCCAACCCCCAACGTTGCATTCACAGGAGAGAACCTCTCACTTTTTCCCTTGTGAAAGAAAGAATCAAGATTATTAACACCTACAATTAAATCAGATGCTGAAGCTTTGCTTTCATAACTCCTCAGGATAATTTGTTATTGGGCAAAAATAGAACAGAATAAAATCATTTAACAGTGATAAAGAATATAGAGGATTCTACATCTGTTCTCCTGTTTCAAAAACCTAATTTGTGCACTTGATTAAAAACAACAAAAAAAGTAGGATTTGCATGTTGGTTGGTGAAAGTTATGTCTTAGAACTGTCATGTGTATACTTTGTAAAACACCTGAAGTTTGTCATTTTTTTAACATAGCTGCACACTTATATTTGCATACAGTGTTTTCCATGTGAATTTGGTGTTTTGACTTTATTAGTATTATTATTTAGGTCATTAATTCACTGAGTCATTCAGTAAACCTTTTAGAGGGCCTGCTTTATTTTAGGCACTAGGCAGTGTTTAAAATTTATTTGAATTACTAAACCAGTAGAAATTATTCTGAAAACAGAGCTAAATTTGGTGTTTAATTTTTTTAAAAAGTTTCTCTTCCCTTCTATGTAGATTAAATAATGGAAGAAAATGCATAGAATTTTAAAGTTTATTGTTACCTTTGTCAACATATTTGTTAAGTCATGGATGTTATCTTAGTGGAATGTCAGTGTACAATGCTTAAATTTTTAAAAATTCATAATAAAAGTTCATTATGTAATGATGATAATATAATATTATTCTTTCATTCAAGAGACAAGATGTTAAGAATGTAATATAAAAATGATATACCAAGGGACTATTTTACTCTTATTGTTCCTTTGATATAATCCATTTCTGTGCTAACATCAGAGAAATGTCTCTGAAGGTTCCCACACACTCTAAATCATTATCTTTTGTTACTTCTGAATGAATTAGGTTTACATTCTTTGTTTATCCCTACCCAATCATTATTTAAGTCAACACATTTTTATTGAGTAAAATAAACCTTGCACATAATATGATGTGCTGCTTCATATGAAAATGTTTTCAATAAGGTATTCCTTTGAAAATCGTTTTCCCTGAGTTATCATTAGGACTTCTGATAGCTAAATAACCAAGCAAAGTGATTAAGTAAATAAAGGAAAATAATATTATATTTTAATCAATGAAATACACACAATAATACATAGGGAAACTATAACAAGTGGTTGATGGCAAGATATGTTTTTCTCTGAGGAATGGTATTTCAGCTGAATTTTGAAAGCTGGAATTGTGTTAACTGTGGTCTGAGCTGGGATAGCATGTTTCAGGCAGGAAGATTAAGTTCCTAAAATCTGGGTGAAAAAGAGCCTGGTGTATTTGAGAGAGAGAAAGGAGGCCATTATGACTGATGGGAATCATACAAGATATTCTAGACTTTGTTAAGAAGTTTAAATTTATGCTAAATAAGTTGGGAAAACATTGAGGTTCTTTGGAACGCAAGGAGTGACACAATGTAACTTAAGTTTCAAAGGTGAATCTGGCTGCTCTGTGGATGATAGCTTGTAGATTGGCAAGAATGAGAGCAAAGGAGCCAGTTGTTTGCTGATTGCAGTTCAAGAAGAAGAGTATTTACAGAGTTGTTCTTCATTATTTGGTGATATGCCCTTACTAAAGGATAATGCTATATGTTCAAATGCTGGAGGTCATATACAAGATACCTGATCTCAGGAGCACAGCATTGTGCATCTCGGCATTGAA
This sequence comes from Ursus americanus, assembly GCF_024610735.1. Taxonomy (NCBI): domain Eukaryota; kingdom Metazoa; phylum Chordata; class Mammalia; order Carnivora; family Ursidae; genus Ursus; species Ursus americanus. The sequence continues at coordinate 36,052,386 of NC_142143.1, forward strand.
GCAGTGGCAGAGATGGGGACAACCACCCAACTTCTTGACGTTTAACGTTTATTTGGTGATTATTGGTCTATGTGACATACTGGTCTCATATGTGATTGACTATTTATTGTGTTTAAATACTATGGGCATTGATATCCCCAAGAACTAATACCAACTCAGTATCTGAGTTGATAATATAATAAGATTTGCCATGAAATAAGTATGTGGTGGTATTAATGTAAAATACTTCCAAAATATGTACAAATAGCATCTGTGTTTTAAAACACCATTTAAAAATGTTAGAATGCTATTTTTCCTCTGTTTATTATTAAGATCACTTAAACTACAACTATCTGAGAATCTTTCTCAGTTGAAAATACGTCTGTAAAGTTGAGCTGAAAATTTTCAAGAGTTAATTGCTTTTTGAGAAGTCTTCTGCAAATTAACTATAGTTGAACTAGCAGCACGAAGATAGTAGCCATTAAAATAATGATAATGAGACCAGTTTAATTCTAAGTACTCATGATAGTGCCACAAAATTAAGTCCAGTTTATGTATTTGCTTATTTTAAAATTACAGATATGCTACCCCTTAGGGTGAATGACTGTGCTCATAACTAGCCTTCAGCGTGCAATATTTTCATTTTTGTTTCTTTTATACTTTAAAAATGTAGACCAGTATGAATTTTATCACATTTCATAAATTAATTTTAAAAGTAACTTCTGAATTAATAACACATGGATCATGGCATTAATTTAGACACATTTCCAACTACATAGATAAATTTTTCAACTAGAAAATGCTTTCTTCAGTATATTTCATATTCATATAATTATTATTCAAAATGCTAACATAAATGTTAAAAATATTTTAAGTAATAACCTGAGTAAAATTTAATGCTTATTTTCTAATTATTTGTTTGTGTTCATTAGTTCTTAACCACATTTGAATAAATTCAGTTTTTCTAGACTTTATGCTCTATTTTAGATTTTTAAGGCATAGTGCTTTTATTTTGCAGATTGTTGCCTTGCGTGAACAAAATGTTCATATACAAAGAAAAATGGCATCAAGTGAGGGGTCCACAGAATCAGAACATCTTGAAGGGATGGAACCTGGTCAGAAAGTCCATGAAAAGGTATGACACATAGACATGGTCCTACATGGAAATATTTACTTGCTATAGCCTTTGACAGAAATATGAAATATGAAGTCCATGTGATAACATTATTATTTTTTGATTTGTTGGTCAAAAGTTGATGATGACTTTTCATTTATTGCTTTTAATTTGATTTTCCTAAAAATAATGCATATGTGTGTATGCATAGATACATATTTGAATTTCTCAATACTTGCTATTAACTTGATTCTCTGAAATAATTCAATTATATATCTAATTGAGCATATGAATAATAGAATAAATATGTTTGCACAGATAGGTGTGTCAATAATATATATCCAGGACTTTTAAAATATAATAACAATAATTTTGATTTATAAATGATATTATGTACAATTGGCAACTCATCTGTGGCTTATCACTGAAAAAATTTTTTGGTAATCTCTACTTGATTTAGGATTTTCTTGTGCTTAAGAAGGTCCTAACAGTATGCCTGTTAATGAGAAATTACATAAAAGGATATCTTAAGCCTTGGGACTTTTACTGTTTTTTACAAAGAATGATTTTCCTTTGGTTGGAGCTTCTACCCAGGCTAAGAAAACCAGCAGTCTGTTTGGCCCTTTTCTGGGCTAAACCATTTGTTTCTAGCACAAAAGGAAGGTCAGTTGCTGGTAGGTCTGGAGTTAGATAAAGATGACAGAGGCTGAGACAATCTGTGGGGATATTTGCCCTTACCAGTTACATCTTCAGATGGTTGAACTCTTTAAGCAACAAGACTACATGAATTAGGTAGCTAAATTGGTGTCATTGTGAATGTCAAGAGGTTTTAGAGCGTAGAGATTAAGGAGCAAGTGACTGGACCACAAAGCAATAGCACCAGACTTCTTCCCTGAAAATAAACTGAACACTTCCTTACTTATCCAGCTGAAACAAGCGGAGGGGCTTCTTACGTTTCCTCCTTCCAAGTATAAAAGCAAAGGAAGCCAAGTAAACCAGACTAATTTCCTGAGACTGCTGTCAGTTCTGGTGGCTGAGAGGCAAATAGCTCTTAATTTAAGGCTTCACTGTTTTAGCCTTTATCCATGTATCTTATAGGAATCTCAAGCTGAGTATTAAAAATAAACTATAGTCTGACAGCTAGGTTTCATGAGCTGTATTTCAAATTTGAATAAGATTATTTCTTGTCCCTTCAGATAAGTAAACTGACATTAATTCAGTAAACAAACCACCGAGCTCTTTAGAATAAGCTGTTTACACACAAAACTCAGTTTAGGAAGCCAACATGTAATTTTCTATTACTGTTTCATTTTAATTATGTCATCAGTAATACCATGCTATACCTTTTCTCAGAGAATTATAGAATTATACTTGTTTGGGTATGAAAATGGACTTGGTGGCCATGAAGTCTTTTCTTAGACGTCTACAAAATATTGTGGGTTTTTTTTTTTTTTAACAATGCTGTATTTATGGTAATCCAGACAAGAATTAAAGAAGTATGTCTTTGAAAGGCATAAAAAACTTGAGATCTTGTCTATTCCCTAACAAACCATTTGATATGTAAAGCATTTGCCTGGTACTTTCAGGAGAGAAGAGGGTACTCACATACATATTTTTTTTTCAAATGTTGTTTCTTTTAACATATAGCCCCTAAATATCCAGAAATTATAGGATGTAAGACAATTCATGTCAGATTAACTTTCAGAAACTGGTTCTACTATCAGAATGAGGACCTATGTATAATAGTTGTTTGTTTCTATTGGATTCCACAGATTCTGAGGATTCTGAGTAGTTGGTGATGTAAAGTCCTTGTCTCTACCTTTCTTTGCCTTTTAGTTCTTGGAGAAGGCATTTCAGCCAGTATAGAAGAGAAATTCTGTGCCATTACTAACTTATTCTTCCTTATAGATGTAACTAAAGATTTTTAAACATTGTAATTATTGGTATTCTTTTTTTCACCAACTTCCCAGAATTGTAGGAGGAGTGATTTCCAAATGCTTTGAAATAATGATACACTAGTATTGTTTAAAATAGCATGCCCCTATCCTCCAGTGTAAACCTAAACTATATATCATGCATATTTTTTTCTAATTTAAAATAAGTCACCTATTTCAATTCCTATTACTCCTGAGATGTCATTCAAGTAAGTATTTTGAAAGTTTGAGGGGTTTGTGTTTTTTTCTTTATTGAGGTATAATTGATATACAATATTATTTTAATTTCAGGTGTACAACACAGTGGTTTGATATTTATATACCTTACAAAATGATCACCATGATAAGGATAGTGACCATCAGTCTCCATACAAAATTTTTACAGTATTATTGACTATATTCCCTATGTTGTATATCACATCTCCACGTCTTACTGATTTTACAACTGGAAGTTTGTGCCTCTTAATCTTCTTCATCTACTTCATCCATTTCCCAATCCCTTTACCTCTAGCTGCCATCAGTTTTATTTTCATGTATTTATTTATTCATTCATATCATGTTTGTTTGCCTGCCATTTCTTTCTTTCCAGTTTTATTGAGATATAATTGACACACAATATGCAAGTTTAAGGTATACCACATGATGATTTAGCATATGTCTGTATTGTGAAGAAATTAGCACAATAAGGCTAATTAACACATTCATTATGTCACCTAATTACCTTTTGTGTGTATGTGCTGCGCGTGTGCTAAGAACCTTTTAGATTCACTCTCAGCAACTTTCGAATATATAATACAGTAGTGCTGATAATAGTCGCCATGCTGTATATTAGATCCCCACAGTATTCTAACTGCTGACATTTATGGATAAAATATAAAATAATATCCTAATCATTATATTTATCATCCTTATAGAAATACTCCTAACTTACATACATAAACATTATAAAGCATCTCCCCTTTTCAAAATTATTCTCTGTTGCATGATTATTCAAAGTATTTCATTACCATTGAATAACAAGTTTTGAAATTTAAATCCTACCACTTAATTTTTTATTGAGAATTATTTAAAAGGATATTCAAACAAAAAAAGGAAATATTTTGGGGAGTGTCTGTGCAATGAAGATTATCAGTGGAGCATGACTGTAGTATTAATGCACAAATTGCAAAGTGGTGGTTGGGGAGAAATACACAAAACTATTGTTAGATACTACGGAACTGCCAGGAAGTGACTTGTAAAATCTAGTCACAAGGATTACCCTTTGCTTAGGGTAGTAAAGTTCCTTAAATTACATAGTCAGGGTGGGTTATTAGCCAACAGATGTTTTATGTCAGTGGCTTGAGAATTCTGTTGACAAAATAGTTGATAAAAATAGTCTCAAAAAAGCACACTCTGAAACAGGCCTTATTACTCATAGAAAAGCTGTGTAATTATTATCAACATTTTAAAAACAAAAAATTAAAAAGTAAGCTTAACTGAAACTAGTGTTTCTGTGGGACACAAATTTAATCAGTTGTTCTAGGAGAACATAAATACTCATAGGATAATAAAAATTTCAGGACAGTAAATTTTAACTCATTAAAAGTTCAGAACTGGACTCAATAACTTTCTTCCTGTTAATTTCTAGAGGAGAATAAATTTGTGAAATTTTTGCAATAAACACATTGCTCTTGTAAAGGAGATAATAATGCTCCTGACTCATATATTCTGTACTTTCAATTATTTTTTGCAGCTGCAAATATTTGCTAATTGATGTGGATAAGTGGGATGTTAGACACTGGTGGAGATTCAGAAGACATCTTTTTTGTAATAAATTTGCTGAGAAACTAGAGTGAAAAATCAGCATGCCCCAATTAATATTGCAAAACACAATAAATAAGTAGTGTCAAAAATGATATTAGAGTTCAAAGGAGAGATAAATTAATTGTGATGGGAGGTGTCAGAGAGGCAGCATGGAATAGTGATTTGTTTGATGTCAGTACACCTGGATTCGAATTCCATCTCTGCCAATTACTAGCTGGGTGACCCTGCACTTTAACCTCCCTGAGCATCAGTTACCAGTAAATAGTCATACCCAACTTACAGCTTTGTTGTAAAGGGTAGAGACACTGACTGTGAATAACAAAACTTGATTACAAGCAATAAATACTGTGATTATAATATTTATTAATACTATGTTTTTGGTCATGGATTTTTCAATAAATATTTAGTGGCAACCTTATTGAAGGTGCTAGGATATAGGTCCTGGTCTAGGCGGTTGGGATGTAGTAATGAACAAGGCAGATAAGGGCCCAAGCAATAAACAAGTGCATGTAAGAGGGAATAAATGTGATTAAAGGGCCGGTGTGAAGTATGTTAAATAGACATGGTGAGGAAGGACTTTTTTAGGAGGTGGGATTTGAACTGAAACCTGAAAGAGGACACAGATTCAAACACATGGAAAAGCTTAGAGTTTCTGAGGCAGAGGAAGCACTAAGTGCAAATGCACCAACGGTGGGAAAGAGCTTCTCTGGCATATTCTTGGGAAGGAAGGATGACAGGGTCACTGAAGCCTAGTGGTCAGGAGAGAGAGCAGCAGGAGATAGGATGGAGCACTGAACAGGGTCAGATCATGTAAGTTCTTGTAGGCTGTGGTAAGAAGTCTAATTTTATTCTCAAAGCAATGGGAAGATACAGAAGCGTATTAACTTGGGAGCATCTTGATTAGATATCTTTTTAAAAAATCATTCACACTGCAATTTTATATCCATTTGTCATTTTTTCACACATCAGGCTTCCAAAGTAGATAGAGATGTTCCTTGTCTTAATTTTACCAATAATGAAATTGAGGCTTACTTAGAACGATTAAATGACTTATTTGTCCAGAGCAGGATGACAAAACCTGGTCTTCTCCCCTCCAGACAGTATTATGCTCTCACATTCCTTCTCAGGTGCCTGGATGATCTCTATAGGCATTACTTTTGATTTTTTAAAAATTCATTCTAACCCAATCTTAGTTTTTCTGATCTTTTCTTCTTTTATTATTATATATATTCATTTGTTTTTTAGAGTTGATTATTTCATTGTATTCAAAGAGTGTACTTCAATTTTTATTTCTTTTTCCCCACAACTTCTCCTATTTATTACTCTTTTTTTACTCTGAACAGATACTCCAAGGCAGTGGCATTCCAAATTTTTGATCATTACAAGTATGGCTCTTAAACCTAGGCAAGAAAGGGCTGTGATTTGGTGGGCCTTGCTTTGGCCATCTGTGCCCCTCTACAGGATGAGAAGTTCAGGAAACCAGGGGGAATTGCACACCTGTGAGCCACACCACCACCCCTTCTTGACCACATGCCAGGTACCTGGCAGCTCAGACTCTGACCAGGTAGACCTTCACCTGCCTCCAGAGCCTTTATTGACTTCTTCCCAGGAGCGATGTCTGTAGTCAGTGCAGTCTAGTGCACCCATTCCTAGACTGAAGGAGTGGCCAAGGGACGCCTGTTTGCTGGGGTTCCACAAAGTTTGAAAGTGCTAGCTGAGGTATCTATTCAGGCAAAACCAGATTAGTATTCTGGAAGGAGCTGAGACTAGGAAGAGAAGGACACAGACTACAGTCCAGGGGCCGTATCTGGCTAAGTCTTGGCATCGAACTTCAAGGAGACTGACAATTATTATTTAGAATCTGGTCTAAAAGTCATCGTGAAGGTATATTTTCAAGGGACATAATAGGTTATATTTTTACTTGACAGTTTGCTGACTTGATTTATAATCATTAAATATTTAGACTTATGGTATGTGGACCTGTCTTTGTTGTTTTGCCCCAGACCTCCCAGATACTAGGAACTTACCTGTCTGCTACCCACTGTAAGAAATAAAATTTAATTTCAACCTTTTACTCTGCAATATATGTATTACATCTGTTTCCATGTATGTGTAAAACTGAAACAGAAGTCTCACAAAACAATAGCTACATTTTACCATGTGCAATACATTTTGATATTTTTTATTCATCAGTGACTGAAACATTACTTTAGTTCTTCACAGAGCTAAGGATGAAGGAGGTGGCTGATTTGACAGTGACCATACAAAGTGTGAGGCACATTTTGACATGTGAGGCCCTTTCCAGACTGGTGGCTCTCTGTTCCCCCCTCAAGCTTCCTTCACTTGTCATCCTTACTTTGAACCTAGGGTGCTCTGAATGGACCAAGCTGCTTGTTCACTTTTCAAAATTGCTGTTCTTGTTATTCTCTTCTCATAGAATCTGACGTTAATTCATGACTATTCTTAGATTAAAATGTAACATAACTAGCAACAGTAATATGTAAATGTAAAAGCTGAATAAAGACAAAATCAGAAATGGATCTTTATTCACATTTTTTTAGTTCTTTAGTTCTGATAGGTGGAAAAACAATGGCCAAAAAATTCACAAAACAAAATGGAGAATCAGTGGCAAGAATAATCCTCAGATCAGAAAATCTAGGAACTAAGTGTGTAATGTTTGCATTGTAGAACTTTGGTCATAAAGGACATTGAGCTGAAGTGTTATAAAAATGAAATATGGCATGTGCCTTTACCAAAATGAAGGTTTTTGTGGATTTCTAGCAATACAATGCTATGTTAGACGAACCACCAATGACAAAAATAGCCACTTAGGAAAAGTTAATATATGAGCAATATAATCCTCTATGATGGATGACAAAAGGGTTTTATTTCATCATGCTACTATGGTCTATTATGAAATATCATAATATGAAGATTCTGCATAGTCTCACACAAAGCTGATAGCTGTACACTTAAATGTTTGGCTTATGACTATAACATATTTCTATTTAAAAATACTAATAAACAGTCTTTGGCATAAATGCCATTTTTTCAGAGTCCTCTGCTAAGTTCTAGTTAAAAGTAGTTACCCATGGGGATGTCTTCAGTGTAGTCACTGTATTTTGGCCATTTTTATATGCCTTCCTCACTACATGTCGACTACTGCCAACAACTGTTCCTCCAGAAATTTAGTCTTTGTCAACTGTGGCTTATTTTATTCATTATTGCTTAAACCCCAATTTCTTTTCTGTATCAAAGATAGTTATCATTTGGATATGTTTACATCTGAATAGCCCTAACAAAATATTTTCTTCTGTGCACTCATCCCATATTTTGTAATCTAATTCCTCATAGTAACTTGTAATAATGTGTATGCTTCTCTTTAATTCTTCATTTGAATTTTCAAGCAATGAAACCAAGCAAAAGGATGGGATTTATGAATTTGCCATCTTGGGGTTGACACACCTCTCAGAAAAGAGAAGGTTCAAGTATAGCCCTTGATACATATGGCTGAAGGAGGTTAGAGATCTGTGATTGGCTACAAAAGGGCCCAGGAGAGGCACGTTTAGGATGTGCCATGGTTCATTCATATGTACATGAAGTTATACCATATCAGTTTTATAGGAGCTGAGTTGAAGAAAAAGCTTGTGACCAAAAGTCAGGCATCCTCTCTATGTGATGGCAAAAATGAGAAATAAAAATCTTCTAATGGGGTGTGGGAACTCATTATGCTCAAAATAAATCTCTCTCTGAATACAGTGCCTGGGTTTTTATGCTTTACTATGACCTTACTAGATGGGAAGAGAATGGGAAATGATTTGCCTATCTTTGAGAGCAGACTCAATATCATTTATATTATCAGCCCAGATATGAGGGCAGGAAAAAGAAACCACATCTTTGCTGAAGCAGTATATCTTCAGACTTTAAAAGACTGATTCACAGAATATGACAGAAAGTGTGATCATTTATCTCCATCCTATTAGCATAACTCAGTGTTTATTTTATACCAAGGGTTTGCTGCCTTAAAGTCATGTAGAGAACAAGTGCTTTTCCTTCCCTGTGTATTGTTTTGTCTGATCTGCCGAGTCAACCTAGGAAAAAATTTAAGTCTATTATTCAGATGCTCTGCAATTGACTTACTTTTATTTTTCACTTTTGTAGAGTTTATCCATCTTATCATTTCTCATGAAGCACTAGTTTGCTAGGAACTTAATGTGTGTTTTACAGAATCCACTCCCCCAGAAAGAGAATGCCTCAGACAAGAATATTAGGAAGTGTTGTGCTATACATTTTTGAACTAACATCTTAACTGTATATTCATTAGAATTTTTATTTTTTTAATAGTCAGGCTCCAAGAGGAGCTATATTCAGCATTTCCTAAACTTGTCTGACCAGAAATCCCCATTATCTGCATGGAAATTGCATATGCCAAGATGAGTATTCTGAAGAATATTCCTTGATGCTGGCTCTGGCCTTTTAAAGATAGGCAAACCCTTCTTCAAGCTTGTGTGGAAATCTTATTAACAAAGGCTACACATCAACAAGAACAAGATAAATAACTGGTATAAAGCCCTTCACAGCTTTCCCAAAGTGCTTTTTACACAGTTGTTTTATTTGATCCCTGTAATAACCTTGTGGGTTTGTAGAGCAAAGATTACTGGCTCTCAAAGTCCTACAGCCTGTGAACAGGGGGAGTCGACATAAATAGTATAAGTATACAAATATTAAAAGTGAACATGGGTGAAGAAAGGCAGCATATCAACTACCTGATTTCATGGAGTTCAAAATATAAGACTATTTACTTTAAGCAAAGTCTTAAATTTGTCCATGTGTCTAAGAGGATGAAAGAGCTTATTAGACTGAGCATGAATCTTTAAAAAATACAAACTAAACCTTAGACAAAGACGACTTTGTTGTCTCCTGTGTTGATGTCTCCACCAATCATCTAGTCAGTTGTACTCCCCCAGCCATTCTTATCGTACTCTCCTTGTCACCATTTTTTTCTTTATCCCATTCCTATAACATACAAAATTCTTCCAACTAAAAAAAAAAACAAACAATTCTCTCTTGACCTTACTTCTACCATCAGCTGTTGCTCTGTTTTTGTCTCCTTTTGCCACAAAGCTCTTCAAAAGGGTTGTCTACTCGCTTTCTCCAGTTGCTTTCTTTGCAGTTTCATAAATCTATTCCAATAAGGTCTTTGTCCCACCGCTCCACAGAAACCACTCCTATTACCATCATCACTAATTTTGTATTGGAAAATTCAGTGGCCAATTCTCAACCTTTGTTGTAGTTGATGTCATAGTAGATCACTCTTTCCTCCTTGATTCCCTCCTCCCTTTTTTTAATGTACTTACATTACAGGAAACCACACTCTATTTGTTTTTGTCTTACTTCACCAGTGGCTCTGTCTCCATCTCCTTTCTTTCTTGAACCATATTCTTCTTCCTGACTTCTTTTTTTTTTTTTTTAAGATTTTATTTATTTATTTGATAGAGAGAGAGCACAGGCAGGGGGAGTGGCAGACAGAGGGTGAGGGAGAAGCAGGCTCCACATTGAGCAGGGAACCCGATGCAGGGCTCGATCTCAGGACCCTGGGATCATGACCTGAGCCGAAGGCAGATACTTAACCGACTGAGCCACTCAGGCACCCCTTCTTGCTTATTTCTTAATGTTGGAGTGACCCAGTCACTATTGAATTAGAGTGACTCATCCTCTATTTCTTCTCTCAATGATTGCCATCAGTCTCCTAGTCTTGACTAGTATCCATATTCTAATGATTTACAAACCTTTACCTCTACTTTAGATTCTATAACCAAACACATTTATCCAACAGCCTATTGTACATCTAAAAGATATTGCACACTTAAAATGGCAAAAACTTACCTCGTGTATCTCCTCCACCCAAACAAATTGTCTGCATCTTCCCCATCTCAGATGATGGAAGCTTTGCCTTTCCAGTTGCTCAAGGTGAAGAATATCAAGTCATCCTCAAGTCTTCCTTATGTCTCACACCCCACATCAAATTGTAAAGAAATTAGATTTGCCCTACCTTCAAAATATATCTAGGATCTGACCACTTCTTACCATATCCATTTAATCATTACACTCTGAACCACTATCAGCCATCTCTCACCTGGATTATTGTAATTATTTCCTGGCCACTCTCTCTGCTTCTCCAGTGCACCCTCTATAGACTTATTTTCAACATAGCCTGTTTTTATTTCTTTACTTCTGATATATTGCCCAAGACTTCAGTGTTCAATACAATGTTCAAGACCTCAATACACTATAGAGTAGCATGGGTCAAAATGGCATATTTGACTTTATAAAGCTTTATGAAACTTTATAATGATCATAGACTTTAATGAGAATGCTACTCCATAGCATTGTGGTGCTTTCCATAATAACCATTTCTCAGATTTGGAATTGCCTATTATGAGTTTTCTAAGAATTATTATCAAGAATAAGATATATTATCTCTTAGAATGATGAATTTCATTCATAGATATTCTGATGGTAAACTGTTTTTCTTTACCTGGGGATTAAATTTTTGTGTTTTAACCATCTGCATGCTTCTCCAACAGAAATTAAATTTAAAATTTTTAAAATTTTAGGGATGCCTGGGTGGCTCATTCGGTTAAGCGTCCAACTCTTGGTTTTGACTCAGATCATGCTCTCAGGTTCATGAGATTGAGCCCTGCCTTGGGCTCTATGCTCAGCACATAGTCTGCTTGGGATTCTCCCCCTTTGCCCCTCCCTGTGCTTGTGCACGTGCTCTTTCTCTCTCTCTCTCAAATAAATAAATAAAATCTTTTAAAAAATTTAACAAATTTAAATTTAAAAACAAAAAATAAAAATGCTTGATTTACATTTATTATCCTTATGTTGATTAGCAATTCCTTAAATATATAACAGTTATGATCTGATTGGGCTATAGATAAGTTGAACCCTTTTTTGAGTGTTTAACTTGACTGCAAGAGGACTCAAGTGACCCAATGAAGAGTAAATCAGGTAGTACTCTCTTAGGACCATTCTTGCTCTGCCTGAATTATCCATGAACCCCCAAAACTTAATCAGGTCAAAAGCACCAGTTTTTGTTTTTTGTTTGTGTGTTTTTAACATTTTATGAAAAGAGAGCTAGAAAATGTCATAAGATAACAAGTGAGCAACCATTTTTTTAAACTGCCATTCCCTCTTTTGAGTTTTTAAAGTATCACTTTTAAAAATAGGTGGCCATCCATGTACCATTGCAATAGCCCACTGACATACAGGCTAAATAAAATCATTCCATACCAGTCGTTGGCTTGGTTTGGAGTTCCCCCAGCAGTAGTAACATCCCATGGCAGAGTGCTTCTTCAGGGAGGATTCATCCTTCTTCAAGTGACGCACTTTGAGGCTTAGTTTCACACCTAGGTTCCCAAACTCATCAAGAAGACTGAGCCAGGAAGGTCTTCCCAACTCAGCTACACACTGAGCTAGAACCGTAACTGATATTGGGCATTGGACTCAGGTCCTAGTGCATACTCCCACTTCCCACATGGTAGGTTCTTCTCATGAGTTCTTGGAAACCTTTTTGATCCGGTCAATTGTCTTAGTTTGTAGGCTAATTGGGAATAACACTGAACTTCAAAATCAAAAGAAAAGCAGTCTTGTTTTTCCTTTCTCCCCTGAGGTTTCCTGGTAATTATGCCAATCCCTCCTGCTATCCTCTCTTATATCAAGAGACACTGGAAGAGACAGTTTGTCAAGGTTTCATTAAATATTCTTCTTCTAGGGCAGGGGTGCCTATTTGCCTTATATTTACATTTCTAAAAGTGCTGAGTGATTCTTCCTGGAAGAAGAAAAATCCTCTCCAGTGTTACTTCTTTATTCTGTAGCTAAACAAAGAAAGAATTCAAGATTTTCAGTTATAAACAAAAATGAAAAACAAAAAAACAAAAAATCGCCGCTATACACCTATCTCCTTATATCTTCTAACTATTTAGATCATTTAAGAATTTTTTTAGATGAATCATATCATAATATGGGAAATAGCTACTTCTTAACGTTTCTGATTGTTATTAATATCAATCTTGGGAATATTGAATAGAAATTCGTCATATTTCCTCTAGATTCAAGACACTACAAAATGAAGTATATTTCTTTTTTTTTTTTTAAGATTATTTATTTGTTTATTTGAGACAGAAAGAGTGAGCAAGAGCACAAGCCAGGGGGAAATGCAGGGGGAGAAGCAGGTTCCCTACTGAGCAAGGAGCCCCATGCAGGACTTGATCCCAGGGCCCTGGGATCATGACCTGAACCGAAGGCAGACACTTAATCATCTGAGCCCGAAGTATATTTCTTTCAAGATGCATACACCAGATATAGTGAATGAATTATATGCTAGTAAAAGATTATGAGAATATTAGAACTCAAAGTAATGGATATTCCTCAGATTAAAATATTCTTGCTTTCAAATTTGGTGGAAATTAAAAATGGCTTAGAATGTCTGAGATAATAATAAACATATTTTATACTTAGTAATGAAACACAGTTGATCATATTAAACTAAAGAACTGATAAGTGAGGGCTCATCAGCTAGATATTTTAATTAAATAAAATTTCTAGGTATTTCCTATGTCATAATGACTTTGCAAATCTCAGTGTTGAATAATAAAGTCATTAATGGAGAAGTTACTATAAGAAACCATCTGGTCTAGAAATTTTCCAAGTAGGGCAATATTTGGTCAACTCTATTACAGAGGTTTATTTCTTTCCATCTTTCAAAAATAGGAAATAGTAGTCTTTCCATTTGAAACAATAAATACATTTTAAAATAATTAGTTAATGCTAGGATTAAGAATACTAATTTTTTGGATCTATTATCATATCTTTTATTACATTCATTTCACCAATCATTTTTTATTTTATTACTTTAAATTCTTTCCCTCTTTATGCGAGACAGTTTTTCAGGTTTGGTGACTAAATTGGATACAGTAATTAGTAAAGTACCTGGATAATAGTGATCTGTGGTTCTTAACCTCAACTAAACATATAATTACTTAGGGAGATTTAAAAACAATATATCTGGACCCTACTCTTAGATATGGTTTAGAGTGGGAATGTTTTTTTATTGAAGTATAATTAATATATATTGTTCTATTAGTTTCTGATGTATAATATAATGATTCAACAATTTTATACATTACTCAGTGCTCATCAAGATAAGTGTACTCTTGATCTCCTTTATCTATTTCACTCCTCCTTCCACCCACCTCCCCTCTGGCAACCACCAGTTCTCTGTATTTAAGAGTCTGCTTTTCTGTGCCTTTTTTTCCCTCTCTCTTCGTTCATTTGTTTCTTAAATTCCACATATGGATAAAGACATATGGTATTTGTATTTCTCTGCCTGAATTATTTCACTTAGCATTATACCCTGTAGGTTCATCCACGATATTGCTAATGGGAAGATCTCATTTTTTTTTATGCCTCAGTAATATCCCATTGTGTGTCTGTCTGTATGTGTGTGTGTGTGTGTGTGTATCACATCATTTTTTTCTCTTTGTTGGGGGGGAAGTGGGAGGGTCAGGTGGTAGAGAGGGTCAAAGGGATAGAGAAAGAGAGACAATCCTAAGCTGACTCCATGCCCAGCATGGAGCCTGATACAGGGCTTGATCTCACAACCTTGAGATCATCACCCAAGCAGAAATCAAGAATTGGATGCTTAACCGATTGAGCCACCCAGGCACCCCTATGCCACATCTTTTTTATTCACTCATCTGTGGATGGACACTTGTGTTTCTTCCATATTTTGCTATTGTAAATAATGCTGCAATAAACAAAGGGTATATATATCTTTTTGGATTAGTGTTTTTACTTTTTTTGAGTAAATACCCAGTAGTAGAATTAGTGGATTATATGGTAAATCTATTTTTAATTTTTTGGGAAACTTCCATACTGTTCTCCACAGTGGCTGCACCAGTTCATGTTACCACCAGTAGTGTATAAGGGTTCCTTCTTTTCCACATTCTCACTAACTTGTTATCTCTTATGTTTTGTTTTGTTTTTTATTTTAGTCATTCTGACAGATGTAAAGTGATATCTCATTGTGGTTTTGAGTTGCATTTATCTGATGATTAGTGATGTTGGGCATCGTTGCATGTGTCTGGTTACCATCTGTATGTCTTCTTTGGAAAAACGTCTGTTCAGGTTCTCTGCCCATTTTTTAATTGGATTGTGTTCTAAGTGTTGAGTTATATAAGTTCTTTATGTATTTTCTATATTAACCCCTTATCAGATATATCGTTTGCAAAAATCCTCTCCCCTTCAGTAGGTTACCTTTTCATTTTTTTGGTGGTTTCCTTCACTATACAAAAGCCTTTTAGTTTGATGTAGTCTCAATAGTTTAATTTTGCTTTTGTCTCCCTTGTCTGAAGAGACATTATCTCAAAAAATGTTTCTACAGCCAGTATCAAGGAAATTATTGCCTGTATTTTCTTCTAGGAGTTTTATGTTTATCACATTTGGCGTGGAATCCACTTTATATTTTTATTCAACTCTCCCAAGGATTATAATGTGTAGTCATGGTTGAGAATAACTGAAATGGAGTACAGATACTATGTCTGCTTTGTTCTGTGTTCTAGATTTGCAAGGTTTGTAAATAGATGATTTATATATGATGAAACAGATTTAAGAGTCAACATGGAATTAGAAATAATAGCTGTGAATTCCATGCTGGAGAATTTCAGAACAAAGACAAAATGTGTTTATTTGTAGGACAAAATTTGAAATATGAGATTGGGTCTGATTTCTTTCTTTTTTTTTTTTTTTAAGATTTTACTTATTTATTTGACAGAGAGAGAGAGACAGCGAGAGAGGGAACAAGCAGGGGGAGTGGGGGAGGGAGAAGCAGGCTTCCCGCTGAGCAGGGAGCCCAATGTTGGACTCCATCCCAGGACCCTGGGATCATGACCTGAGTGGAAGGCAGATGCTTAATGACTGAGCCACCCAGGCACAACTTGGGTCTGATTTCTGAGAGCTAAAAGGCAATATGGAAATTAACGCAAACAGTCTAGGCAGACCCAAAATGTCCAAAGTCATAGCCTTGAAGCCTTTGGACTCCTCAGTGTCTAAATACTTTTTGGTCCTTATAAATTTTGTTAATGGTTTGGTTGCTTGATTTGGTTTACTTTTTTTTCCCTATATTTTGTTACTTTCAGATAGGAACCTTTGTATTCTGAGCAACCAACCTAGTGTCTGGCATATGGCTAAACAGGTAGTAGAGTTTTAGTGCTTGAGTGAATGGATAAATGAAATACAAGTAGAGATTGAATAAATTGATAAGCGAAACAGTGAATGAACAAAAGTAAGCAGAGAGAGAAAAAGAGAAAGAATGAACAAAAGAAAGAATGGAATGGGATACTGGAATACTTGGATTCCTATTTGAACCTCATTACTTTTTAGTAGTGTAACCTTAAGCAAAATACCTATGTTCCTTGGTTCAGTTTCCTTTTCTGTGTAAAACAGTTTCTTATAGGGATTAAAGAGTTTATGCACATCATGCACTTGAAACAGTGCCTTGTACATGTTCAGAACTTAACAAATGTTAGTGAAGTGGAGTAGTTATTACAAACCCATGCTTGGAGCCAGAAATCTTACCAGCTATATGTCTTGGGTAAGTAAGTACTCAATAAATGATAGCTATAATTATTAGTTGTTATTATTCTAATGGAAGATACAGTCTTATTTGAGGATTTGGAGGCAAATCCAAATTTGAGAATTTGAAGTAAAATGAGGAGTATAATGATCTCTTAGAATGGAAGGAAATAATACTTGCTAGGGCATCAGATTAGCTGAAGTCTTCGAGACCCTCCCTGAATCAATGCTTGGTCTAGGATTTACTTACAGAGTTCACAAAGAGACTTCACTGTTGGTCTGTGAAATCCCTGATTGATTAGGTCTTTATTCTGTTACCTTTTTCACCCTAACATTGCTGACTGACATAGGAAATTTCCAGTGAACTATCAGCTCTAGTTCTTTTTTTTTTTTTCGTATTATTTTTGTGCTTATGAATGTTTCCCCTGTCTGATTTGTGTTATTTCTTTATTTTTGGTTCTGTATTTCAATAGTACTACATTTCTCTTCTCACAGAATTAAATATATTTTATCAGACTTTGCCATTTTATAGATTCTCTCAAATCCTGCACAGAATTATTAAAGCTAGATTACTTACGTTCTGTTTGCAAATCTTAGTGTAACTTTTTTGACCAAACAGTAATTTCTCTCTAACCATAATATTCACAGAACTATTTTTTAAAATGGAATGGAAGGGCTTGATGTGACCCCTTAAATGCTGATAAGTTTTAAGTGTATTGTGTCTTTAACATCTGGATTTAGTTAATGGTAAGATAAATTCCTACTTTCTTTGGCCTCACCTTTTCTTATTTTCTCTAAAGAGATTAATAAGAAGTAAAATGCGTAAGAGAAAAAGAGATCTACTTGAAATTCTTTAATAGAGAATCAAGCACTTATAGTTTAGATATGAAAAACATGGGAAAGAATGTGTCAAAATGTACAAATCAAGTGTGGAATTATATTCATAATAAACTTTAAGTTTTCAGCTGCCATAGTGACTATAGTTAAGAATATTGTATATTTGAAACTTGCTAAGAGAGTAGATCTTAAATGTTGTCACTACAAAAAAGAAATGGTAGTTATGTGAGGTAATGGATATGTGTTAATTACCTTATTGTGGGGATCATTCACAATATATATATATATGTATCGAATTATCATGTTGTACACCTTAGGCTTACACAATGTTATATATCAAATATGTCTCAATGAATCTGAGGGAAAATTATCAGCTGTCAAATATAATAGCTTCTTAGGGTGGGAGGAGGTCAACCAAGTATTCATTCTGCATAGGCAGTGTCCATCTACTTCTAAAATATTATAATTAATGTATCTCCTAAATCCTCTGGAATACCTTGTCAAGAAACAGCTATCCAAGGGGAACTTAATTATTAAGTTATACTAATATAGCACTTTAAATGCCCTCTGTTCTGCATATTCAACAGGCTTATCTTACCTTAAAAGAAATGTGAAAATTATTCACTGTTATGTTTCATAAACTGCTGTTCTTTGATAGAGTAGAAGGGCAATGTGTAACCACTAAAATATGCTCAAAATCAGCAGTAACTGTTAAAGCACCATAAAATGCAGAATTTAAATGGGCACATTAGTAATTTAACTGTACTACTATTATTTAAAAAAACATGTTACGGTAATTTTTAAATAATTACTAAAGCTAGAAGTAGGATGGAAAAAATATTAATGGTGAGGTCATTTAACTGAAGATTATCAAATACAAAGGGAGCCGTATTTACTTGATAGAAAATGGAAGAACATGTTTAAGTTCCTGGCTTTACCTCAGGATTATCTTTAGAAGCAGTAAGACTATGACATGGTAGGATATCTGGGACTTCATTCACTTCATTTGGTCTTATATGTAGACTGTATATTTCTATCATTTTTTAACGAATCTTAATGTGCATTTATAATAATGGTTTCTGTGGTTTACATCAGATTTTTCGACCATAAAGATAATTCATCTATATTATGCTTTAAAATAGGGCAAAAAACACTCAGTTCTATTTTATATTTGCTTTTATGAAAACATTTTTTTTCATAAACTTTGTGCAATGATGGCTGAAAATACTGTCTCCATATTCTATTTCTTTTTGAATCCTTACTGTTTTTCCTAAAACTCATCTTACTCATTAATGGAAACTTTCGTTCATTCACTCATTCATTCATTTAACAAATATATTTTTGTGGAAGATGCTGTTCTAAGTCACTAGAGACACAAGTAATCAAAACATTTATTCAGTTAACAAAAGTCTATCTCATAACCATCATGTGTTAGGCATCATTCTAGGTACTTGTGATACACAAAAGAAAACATATAAAGGCTCTTTCCCTGCTCTAGCTTATGATCTATCAATTTGGAGGAGGTTAGCAGATAATAAACAATAAATATACCTAAGTAAATCATCTAGTATGTCATAAGGTGATTTTATGCTTTTGCCATAAGCACAAAAAAATCAGTCTTAGGAGACATGGAAGTAGGAACAGTTTGCCCTTTTAAATAAAGTGCTCAGGGTTGGCTTCTTTAAAATAGGTGAGGTTGTTAGCCATGTGGAATACCAGCGAAGACTGCTTCAGTTAGTAGAAAAAACTAAAACCAACGCTGCAATATGGAGGAGTGATTGACTTATAAGAGGAGCAGCGAGGTTGCCTGTGTGGCTAAAGCAAGAGAGCAAGTGGGAGAATAGTAGGAGAGAGGTCAGGGAGGGCAGGACTTGGAGGGAAGGGCAGGGGGGTAGGAAGTGGGGAGCTGTGGTAATTGCTTGTTATAATATTTTTGCTTCTGTACTAGGTAGGATGGAAAAATACTGGAGTTTTTGAGCAGAGGAATGACTTGGTCTGACTACCATGTAACAAAATTACCATGGAACATTCTGGCTCTTTTAAAAAGAAAATAAGAGGACAAGGTTAGAAACAAAGAGACCAGTTAGAAGGTTGTTACAGTAATTCAAGTGGGAATAGATGACCCAGACATCTGATGTGTTGAACAGGAAAATCCAGCTACAAATCCCAGGTGCAAATTGGTATGGAGGATGGCAAAGGTCATACCAGTGCCAATCACCAGAAGCAGGAGCCCATAGATCTTGGCCTACTGGATCTTCTAACAGTTCAGAGTTGTCAAAGAGAATTGGATACATAGGTATACCTTGACACACAAAGAGGGCATGGAAATGGGTCCAATTCAGATATGTCACAAGGTAATGTTTAGTATTAGATGTCACATGCAGTATTTGGGTTAAGCTTATACTGGGGTAATTAATCAGACAAAGAAAACATGGAGCGAAGACCAAAAAGAGCATGTCACGTGTTTATCTGGTAGAGGAAACAGAAAAAGCAAAGGTTGTGAGACACAAGTGGCTTTAGGATTTTCAAGGGGACCAGTGTAGCTAGAATGGAATAGACTATAGCAAAAAAGATGGGAGTGGGCATAGATGGGCAGATGATGTGGGTTCTTGAGATGATATGTTGTTTTTTTTTTTTTTTTTGAGATTTTATTTATTTGTCAGAGAGAGAGCACAAGCAGGGGGAGCAGCAGGCAGAGGGAGAAGCAGGCTCCCCACTGAGCAAGGAGCCTGATGAGGGATTCGATCCCAGGACCCCAGGATCATGACCTGAGCAGAAGTCAGACACTTAACCAACTGAGCCACCCAGGTGTCCCTGATATGGGTTTTTGAGATCATTGTAAGACCTTGACTTTTACTTTTTTTTTGTCTTCTTTTGTGTGTGTGTATATATATGTATGTATACACACACACACACACACACTTAAATTATATACACACTAAATTATATACACACAATATATATATAAACACACACACTTAAAATTCTAACATTTGAGCTTTTATTGCATATGAAAATTAATAATTTAAGTATATTCTTCTACAGTTTAAAATAAAACATTGAACATTGAATAAAACATCATAACTTTGTGTTAGGAAATAATTTCTTGATACAACACCAGAAGTGCAAGGCATAAGGGGAAAAATGATAAATTGGACTTCATTAAAATTAAAAACATTTGCATTTCAACCAGCACTGGCAAGAAAGTGAAAAGATAATCTATAGATTGAGAAGAACTATTTGCAAGTCATATAACTAATAAAGGACTTGTATATAAAATTTTTGTTTATATGGAATTCTTATAACTCATTAATAAAAAGACAACTCAATTAGTAAATGAGTAAAGAGCTTGAATAGACATTTTCCCAGAGAAGATATATAAAGGCCAATAGGCACATGAAAAGATGCTCCACATCATTAGCCATTAGGAAGTGCAAATCAAAATAACAAGGAGATACCACTACATACACACTAGAGTAGCTGTAATTAAGGTGGTCATGTGATGTGATGAGCACTGGATGTTATATGCAACTGTTGAGTTATTGAACACTACATCTGAAACTAATAATGTAATATATGTTGGCTAATTGAATTTAATTAAATAATTTTTTAAAAATTTTTAAAAAGGGAATAACAAGCGTTGGTGAGAATATGAGAAATTTGAAGTCACATCATTGCTAGTGGAAATGTAGAGTGGTGCAGCAATTTTGGGAAATAGTACTTCAAAATGTTAACATAGAATTACCATATGATCCAGCTATTTTACTCCTAGGAATCCACCCAAAAGAATGTAAAACATACATCCACACGAATACTTGTACCCAAATGTTCATAACAGCATTATTCACAGTAGCCAAAAGGTGAAAACAGTCTAAATGTCTGTTACCAGATGAATATCTGAATAACAGGTAGTTATCCACATGATGGAATACTATTCAGCAATTAAAAAAAAATCTGATAATATGCTACAGCATGGATGAATCTCAAAAACATTATGCTCAGTGAATAAAGCCAGTCACAAAAGGCTATCTATTCTGATTCAATTTATGTGAAAGGTACCAAATGGGCAGGTAGTGGCAGAATGTAGTTAAGTGGTACCTAGGGCTAGAGGTGGGGGTCACCTGCAAGTGATTGCTAATGGGTAAGAGGTTTCTATTTGGGGTGATGAAAATGTTCTCCAAGTTAGATTACGTTGATAGTACAACTCTTTAGGTATAGCAAACACTATTGATATTTACACTTTAAATGGATGAATTTTATGGATATAAATTATATCTCAATACAGCTATTTAAAATAACCACTGAGTTTTCTTTTAATTCAATAATTCGTCATTTCAGTTCAAATCCCACAATTTATTTTAAAGATAAGTCTGCATAGCAGTGATTTGGAACAGAAGTTGTATTATTTTTCTAAGATATAAATCATAGTTTTTATATGACCTTTTAGTCTGATTATGAAAATATTTATTAAGCTCACCATAAAATATATTTAAGGAGGGTTGAATAGATGAAATGTTACACATTTTTAAAGCATAAATGAATTTATAAACATTTCAGAAAAAAACTGAGGTTTCAAAAATTTTCCCATGGATAGTCCCAGATTTCAAAGTAGTATAAAGACATTGCAGTATACATCTGTTGCTAAAGGAATTAAAAAGGTTAACATTTTAAGTGTTTTATTTTAGTTGCCTGATTACTGTTTATATTTAATTAACATTTTCTTACCTTGAACCCGTTAAAAATATGCAATTTTTAAACAAGATTTTAATGGACCTCAGGTGCACAGAATTGGAATAATCATTTTTCTAATTAGAAAATGAACATGATTCAGTTGACTGAACACATATTTGTTGAATGTGTGTGTGTATACCGTATATTCAGTACACACACTACACTCTTGGTACTTGGCTATACCATATAGAGCGTATAAGTGTATCCGTTTGATTTACATGTTCCGAGTAAAGGCAATATGGTAAAGGTTAGATGAACTGAACTGGGAATTCAGAGGTCTGCCTTTTAATTCAAATCAGCTCTGTGTGATTACCTGAGTCTCACTTTCTCTCAAGTTCTTTAGGGCTCTAGAGTCCTAAGTGTATTTTTTCCAATTATATATAATATTTTCTAAAAGCAAAAATTTGTTTTCTAGTGATTTTTGTAGTTTCTAAAAATTGTCTTTTTTAAGTTGACTAGAGAAGGTCCTCGATGTGAGGAGGTAGAAGTTCTATTAAAGCTTAAGCTTGCCTCATTACTTGTGAGTAGTATACAGAGTTCAAAGGTATTTGCTATTATGGAAAAAAAAAAAAACAACCCTGTCATATCATATCTCAGTTATACCAAATTTGGACATAACTGACTGGAAATTGGCTCTAGCCTTCTCTTTCACTTTTTAAAAAGATTTTATTTATTTATTTAGCGAGAGAGAGCGGCAGAGGGAGAAGCAGACTCCCTACAGGGAGCACAATTCGGAGTTCAATCCCAGGACCCAGATCCCAGAACCCTGGGATTATGACCTGAGCCAAAGGCAGATGCTTAATCAGCTGAGCCACCCAGGCGTGCCAGGCCCTAGCTTTCTTCCCTAAACCAGTACTCAGTTGCTGCCTAATGGTTATACTGGCTTTTCTCAGTTCAATATACAGATAGTTGTGTCCTGTATAAAGGTCACTATCAATGTTTTTACAATTTATGCCCATAGAAACTGTCTAGAAAGCTGTTCTTTCTTTAGCTTTGCGGTACCTCTGTTTCGTATGTAACATTGCATGCCTCAGGGGTGGGCGTAACTTTGAAAAGAGTTCTTACTTCTGATCCCTCAGCGAGCAGCCATCTCGGCAGTGGGGGGAATAGAACCTCTGAAGGAGTATCTGGATCTCAGCAGTATCTCTGATGTTCCTACATGTTTGCAACACTTCTTACTTCTTTTACTAGGTTATTAGATGTTCAGTGTCTGCAGTATAGGAGTTCAGCAGTATCTTCAAGGTGTTAGGTCTGTAGACCTGGCATCTTTAGATATCATCTTAAGGTCTTAACTCCATCTTTTCTGCTATTTTAATTTAGATTTTCCAGGCTGTTTCTCCATGTGTTGCCTATTGAACTTTTTACACACTCCTTGCTATTTGTCTGCATTCCCTTTCTCTTTATTTTCTCTTTCTCATTGCTTTTGTGGTGCTTTCTATTCTCCCTCTTTTCTTCTGCAGCCAGTAAGTTTTGCTTTAATGTGTGATTTGCATTCCTAGAAGTTATGACCTAGGCAAAATTGCATAATAAAAGGGCTTGTTGAAGAACAGGTTTTGTGGAAGAACAGGGGTTTGTGTCACAACTTTATCAATGGCATAAAACAAAGAGAAAACTAATTTTAAAAAAGTAGCAAAGTTTTATAGGTTAAAGAGTCAAGAATTGCATAAATACTATAAATATGACTCTTTACTTGGAAAAAGACCTGAAGCTTGTTTACGGAAGTGGGTGTCAGTTGGGTTTTAGGGTTTATGTATCATGTGAAGTGGTAGAAGGAGGGGCATCTGAAATCAGACAGAAAATTATAACACAGTGACTCAAAGCATGTAATAAAGTGACGTGATGTTAGATGTTTGAGGACCACGCATGTGTTGATTTTGGGTATTCCTGCACAGCTCAGTTCAGTTAGGCGTGGGTTTCTGTGTTTACCAGGGATTCTCAGGAATGAATAGTGCATAGGAAAACACAAAATTTAGAGCACAGCATAACATATAGAGCTGTCGAATCATTATGTTGTACACCTGAGACTAATGGAATATTGCATGTCAACTATACCTCAATATATTGAAAAAAAGAAAACACAAAATTTATATAATTTTCAAATTGCTTCTTAATGTAACTGTTGTATTAAAACAGATTCATGTTTTCCAAACAAGCACCATAGCAAAATTAACTACTTTCTTTGCTTTCTCTCATCTTCTTTTTTTTAATGTTTATCTTTTTTAAATTGGCATTCGTTATTTGCATTTAGATTAAAGCAAAGTGCATCATCATTTTCTTATTTCGACTTAGTTGTACCCTTTTCGTTTCAGTGCTATTTCTCCCCAGTTGTTGCACTCTCTTCACCACAAAGCTTCTCCAGTGGAGCTAGGCTATAGGACGTGCTTCTGAAGACATGGGTCCTCCTGTTTCTAGGCAGCAAGGGGTGAAATCAGTCTCAAAGTATTTAATCCTTTTAAGCCGCCTTCCTGTGGGTTGTGTGCACTCAGGAGGACTTTGATGTTCTTAGCAATTTAGAAATCAAGCCTTTTTTACGTTATACCTTTGTTCCAGCCAGGTCAGATTCACACCGGGAATCACCTTCTTTAAAAGAAAAATGTGTGTAAGTTCTTTTTCTGAGTGTCACTGAAAATAAAACTTGCAAATGCACACAGGACCTTGAATAAAAATAGAGAATATTACAGTTTCTGTGTTCCTTCTTATTACTTAATAATAACAACAGTATAATATTGTTCATAATTTTTAATATAATTGATAAAATAATAGCTGTCATTTATTAAATGTTTAGGATATACCAGTGTTTTGTGCTGTATGTGTATATACAGCTTCCAATTCAAACGCATCTGTTAACCTGTTTGAAAATTACTGATCTACCTTTATATTTTACTGTCAGTTAAGAGTTTTCCTAAAAACTTAGTTTTTCTTCAGAACTAGTTAGAGTTCTTATTTCTCAGTGTGAAAGCTATATCAGTTTCATTTCTTTAAGTTCGTGAATTTTAAATTAAAGATGAAGAATATCCTAAGTGCCATTTCTTTTTTGTTTCCTGCAGCGTTTGTCCAATGGCTCTATAGACTCAACTGATGAAACTAGTCAAATAGTCGAACTACAAGAATTGCTTGAAAAGCAAAACTATGAAATGGCTCAAATGAAAGAACGTTTAGCAGCCCTTTCTTCCCGAGTGGGGGAGGTGGAACAGGAAGCAGAGACAGCAAGAAAGGATCTCATTAAAACAGAAGAAATGAACACTAAATATCAAAGGGACATTAGGGAGGTAAGTGATTCATAACACTTTGAGTCTTTGCTTTCTGAATGCTGCTTCTCCCAGTCTCCAGATCATCATTTGGGATGCATTATATTAGTTACGAAATGTGTCCATGAAGGCAAAAATAGTTCACTTCATCAGCCTTTAAATAGGTATGAAAAGAAAATTTGGTATCAAGTCACAGACAGGGTAAAAACTTCCTATGGTTTTTAATGAATTTTGAACATTTTTAAGCTGCTAATTTTAAATAACTTTAGAGGTGGGTATGAATAATGAATTGCTACACTCTTAGCGTATGGGAATACTCAAAATCATTACTTGAAATTTTCCCCCTTTTATTTTGGTGTTGTGTCTGTGAGTATGAATGTATCTGTGTGAATGTGGGGACCTTTCTTTCTCTATATATTCAGTTCTTCCTAGACGTAACGTCACTTCATCTGTTTAATAGAGTACTTGAAAGTTACTGCAAAAGATACAAGGAGATGCTTTATTTGTAACATTGTCTAATCATCTTATCAGCTGGGGTGAAGTATTTAGAATCTTTCCCTTTCTCACTCTATTCAATTAAAAAGAAAATTATCTGTATTTGTGGACATTTTATTTGGTGACCCTTCATCTTTTTCATTTTTACATATTCTTTTAAATTACATATTTTTACCTTTTTTATCTTTTTTGTATTTAACTAGTTCTTATTGGGGTTGACTCTACTGCATGTTATTCAATTCTTTCTTCCCATTCCCTCTTGAGCCCCTTTTACATACTTTGCCTCTAACATCCTATCAGAACTGTTCTTACCCTAGTCATTGGTAGCTTCCATGTTATTGAACCCAGCACTGGATCCAATCATCACTCCCTGGAATAATTCTTCACTTGGCTAAAAGCACCCTATACTCTTCTGATTTTCATCTGTCTTTACTTTCTACCCTTGTCTCAAGCTCCTTCATTGGTTCTACTCCTCCCCAGGCTTGTAGTGCCTTCCCTTCTCAATCTACCTTCACTCCCCTGCCAAGTTCATGCAGTCCCTTGGCTCCAAAAACCACCCACTGCCTTATGACTCCCAATTTATATCTCCAGCATATCCTATGTCCTGATTGCCAAATGCCTGGAAAATTAACATATTCTCAAAATAAACATATTCAAGACTGTTTTCCTGTTATCCTCCCACCCCCGAGAAACCAGACTTTCTTGTAGTCTTACACATCCCAACTGTCCCAAAGGCCATTATCGTTATTCAGATCAAAATCCTTGGAGCTGTCATTGGTACTTGTTTCACTCACCCTGCATTTGATTCAGCCATAAATCTATTATTTCCAACCTCAAGATATATCGGTAATGTGACCTCTTCTCACAATCTTCATGGCTCTTCCTTATTCCACACACCATCATCTCTCACTGTATTATTACAATAGTTTCATGACTGGTCCTCCTCCTGCTTTTGACCCACTTCAGTCTATACTCAACATGGCAGCCTGACCTGTTACAATGTAAGTCAGCTCAAGTTAATTTTCTGCTCCAGTGGTTATGTACTCTACTTACAGTAAAATCAAAGTCCTTGCAGTGGCCTACAAGCCATGTACGATCTCCGCTACCACCTTTCTGACCTCTTGGAAATCATCTCCTACTCTTTCGTTTTAGTCCATTCTGTTCAGTTAAGATGGCCTCTTAAACTAGTCAGACCTATTCTGTTGCATTTTCTTTTCCCTTTTCCTTGTGCTCAAACGTTTTCTTCTCAGTGAAGTGTTCCCTAACCTTGTTGTTTGCACATATACACTCTCCCTCTTCTTTCATTTTCTTTGGTTTATCTCACAGCCCTTACGCCATCTGACACAAATGTACTTTCCTGATTTACTTGTTTGTCATATACCTGCCTCCACTGTACATAAAGATTCATAACGGCTGGGATTTTTGTTTTGTCTTGTTTTATTCATTGCTGTATTCTAATCACCTACACAACTACTGGACATATAATAGGCATTCAAAAACCTTTGTTGAGAGAATGGATATTTATAGGTGTTTGATGTAAATATCAAAAGGCACGAATGAGATTAGAATTGTACTAAAACAATATCTACTGTCTCAAAAAAAGATAGATGATCCATGAAGCGGCAGACTGCTCTCCTACGACACACATGATGAGACTGTGCTCTCTACACCTTTATATGAATTGACCGTTCAAAGATATGTCTCTCATTTTCACTCCCTCCCACAACCCAAACTCAGTTTATAAAATAGCTGAAGGTTTGCCACTCTTCTTTATCCCTGTTTGGGAACACTAAGCTTTCTGGCCAGTAAAGCATCAAGGCTATTTCTTGAGCTCTTGCTCTTTCTGATTTCTTCATTGCCTTAGTCCCAGAGATGTAGCTGTTTTCCTTTCATCTAGCATTCCTCTCCTACCTCCTCTCTTCATGTTTATCTAATCCAGTGTCACAGGTAGAGCCCAGTATCTCCAGCTCCCCTTTCTTATCGTTTATGTAAAAATAACCTCTTAATTCTAATAGTTTTTGGATGTAGGTGACAAAGAGCTAAGTCAGATGGAAAATACCGATCATTTGATGCCAGGTGTTCTTTTGCTAGGAACCTTTTCTAGTTGGTAAGGTGTTCTGCATTCACATGGAATTCTTTTAAAATATAACGAATCTTATCAGCTCTAAAATTTTTATGTAGTTATATTTTAGAAGAGATTCATGAGAGGAGCGCCTGGGTGGCTCAGTCGTTAAGCGTCTGCCTTTGGCTCAGGGCGTGATCCCAGGGTCCTGGGATCGAGCCCCACATCAGGCTCCTCCATTGGGAGCCTGCTTCTTCCTCTCCCACTCCTCCTGCTTGTGTTCCCTCTCTCGCTCGCTGTCTCTATCTCTGTCAAATGAATAAATAAAAAAAATCTTTAAAAAAAAAAAAAAAAAGAAGAGATTCATGAGAAAAGAATATCTTTCATCATTCTCCTCTAAAGGGAGGTTGCAAACAAATGTTTCAGGAGCTAGGCCGGCAATATAAATGTATGAAACATTAGGCAGGAAACATACAACATAGGAAGTGATGAGTTAATGAGACCTGGACAAGGAACCTATACTCTGCCTGCCTTTCTGGATATATCATGGTGTGTGTGTGTGTGTGTGTGTGTGTGTGTGTGTGTGTGTGTGTGTGTTAAGGACACTATGAAGGTATAATAAAATATTTCCAAAAAGGTTCAGGTCATAGGCCACAAGGCCCTGGTTTACTGCTAGGAATTTCTTGAGGATCAATCATGAAAACTATTATGGGTGCATTACATTTAATTTCTCTAATTTCTTACATCAGTCCTATCCAAAAGGTACTTGTCATTATCCCCATTTTTCTCAGATGAGGTGAAGTGACTTGTCAAAGGCATATGTACTGCCTTCCCCAGCACCCCACTCCTTCCAACACCCCAGCACCAGGAAGACACAGGATCGGCCCAGCTTCAAAACCTGTGCTTCTTCCACTATGAGCAGCTTCCAAAATCAACAAAATAGAATCATTTATCATGGTAACACTGGTATAAAAAATGCAGCTGCGCTATAACTGCCCCCTAAATAATCAATCTGTTGCTTTTTTGCTCTTTCTTTCCAATTTACTAAGATGTGAAAATCATGTACTTTAAAAAGGTATCACACTCAAAGCTCCAGCCTCTGCTTTTATTTTCCTAATAATGTTCTTGTGGGCGATAGACACACAAGGTCTTCTAGATTGCAGGCTTTTTAGTAGAAAAATAAAAAAGTGATTCTTCTTGATACCCCTGTAGCTTGCTAACACAGTATGTATGTATTGTGTAAGCAATGCATATTTGTTGAATTAATTAAGGAAAAATAGGGAGTAGGAAAAACTGATGATATAATTAAAAACTGAATGCATTTTGCTTTACATGTGAGGACAGCCTAATATGTCTAAAATGAGTTGTGTAAATATATTTCATTAAAGACTTTAGAATATTTTTTTGTCATTGTTCTTTGTCAAGAAATAAGGGGCGCCTGGGTGGCACAGCGGTTAAGCGTCTGCCTTCGGCTCAGGGCGTGATCCCGGCGTTATGGGATCGAGCCCCACATCAGGCTCCTCCGCTATGAGCCTGCTTCTTCCTCTCCCACTCCCCCTGCTTGTGTTCCCTCTCTCGCTGGCTGTCTCTATCTCTGTCGAATAAGTAAATAAATAAATCTTTAAAAAAAAAAGAAAGAAATACATTTAAAATTTACTTTTGTTTGAAGTTTTGTCTTATTTGCTCCTTAAATTGACTGTGACCTGTAAGAGTAGGGGGCTGGATTGAAGCTAAGCATAGTCCACATATTAGAAAACACAGATAATCTTACAGCAGGCCTAGCTCTCCACTTTTTTTTTTTTTTTTAAGATTTTGTTTATGTGTTTGACTCAGAGAGAGCACAAGCAGGGGGAGATACAGAGAGAGAGAGAGAGAGAGAGAAAAGCAGGCTCCCCACTGAGCAGGGAGCCCAACATGGGACTTGATCCCAGAACCCTGGGATCATGACCTGAGCCAAAAGCAGATGCTTAACCCCCTAGCTCTCCACTTTTTCATCAAGATAGCTAGTAATTGGGTATTGGATAATAATACTTTATTAAATATATAGATAATGCAAAGAATTAGAATTTTCTTTGATGTATTTAAATTATATATTATTTTGTGAATAAAACCAGCTTATCTTTCCAACTTCGTGTTAAGAGTTCTTAAAAAATTCCTTAGTGATTAAATGAATACATATCAATTTTGTCTTTTCTATCATCTGAAACATGGAGTTATGTTTTTTAGTTTACTAGATCTATGTTACTATAGAGTTATATTTATTTGATACAATAAAATCCATTTTGTACACAAATGTCAGGTCAAGAGATAATTGAATCTTTACGCTGTTTTTCTCTTTTTAGGCAGCAGTTTTTAGAGACTAGAAAAAACTTCCTTTTTTAGAATTTTCCAAGTGACATGCAGGGAAGAGATATTTCTCCGACTTGTAAATTCAAAATTTATTTTTGGCAACACAGCTTGCAGTTAAAAATTGAATCTCCCACATGAATCACTGAATCAAAAATGCAGTAGCAAAGTCTATACAATGACTTCTGCATGCAATGTATGCCATAGAGTCAGTTCAGCTAATTAGCGGCACGATAGTAATTAATAATCAAAAAGCAGCTAGTACCTATGGAGTGTGTATTATGCATAAGACCACACAAGGCACTTAAAATTTTATATCGCAACAAAGTTATGGGGTAGGGATTAATATCCCATCCAAAACCAGAAAACAAAACAAAGAATCAAACAAACCAAAAAAAGGAAAAGAAAAAAAGGCGAGTTATAAAAAAGGTAATCAACATTTTTCCATGGTGACTGAGTTAATAAATAGCAAAAACTGGGATTTGGAGCTAGCATGTGCTACTCCCAGTGCTCATGTTCTCAGGAAACCTGTATATGTCTTCAACTGAATTTATTGCTCTTATAATTTAGTTAGAAGTTTATATACATAGGCTAGATTCAGAATTTTCTTTTTGGGCTACAAAATCAACATAATGTTCCCAGAATTCTTCATGCAAATGAAATTAACAGAATACAATATTCTGAAAGAATCCTCTAAGATGATAAACTCTACCCTCATTGGGCTAAAAAATAATAATATAGAATTGAAGTCAAAATTTAAGATAAAACTTTTTAAATAGTAGCTTTTGTTTGTGTTGGCTAAAATCTAGAGATGTGTAGATAATGTTAAAAAAAATTAGCCTGGGTAATTTTTGCCAAATTGATGGATTAATTGAATTTCAGACATCTGATCTTTAAAATAATAGCCATGTAATCTTTAGTTGGGTCTTGAAGGTCGGTAGGACCCAGAAGAAGGTAATAAAAATGCATTCCAGGTGGAAATGAAATCATAGAATGCATTGGTTTCTTAGGACTCCTGTAACAAATTACCACAAACTGGGTGACTCAAAACAACAGTAATTTATTCTTTCACAGTTCTGGAAGCTCCAAGTCTGATGTCAAAGGTGTCAGCAGGGCCATATGCCCTCTAAAGACTCCAGTGAAGACTCCTTTGCCTCTTCTAGCTTCTGGTGGTTGCTGGCAATCCTTGTGTTCTTGGCTGATGGCGGTGTAACTACAGTCTCTGCTTCTCTCTTCACATTGCATTTTTCCTCTGTATGTCTGTGTGTCTCCAAATCTGCCTCTCCTTATAAGAGCACCAGTCACTGGATTTAAGGTCCACCCTAATCTTATATAATACCATCTTAACTTGATTACGTCTGTAAAACCCTATTTGCGTATAAGGTCATATTCACAGGTCCTAGGTGGACATGAATTTTTTTGTTGGGGGTGGAGGTGTATTATACAGTACATTAGAGACAGAAATGTCAGGTTATGAAGCTATTTGTTTTCTAGTCTTTGTAGCTCACATTTTCACTGAAGATGGGGGAATGGGGTTGGGGAGGTGGACATATAAAGGTATTTAAGCCAAGAAGCAGTATCATCAGACTGGCATTTAGTATTCTCTCCTGGTCAGCAGGTTAGAGAATGTGGAAGCAGGAAGAAGACCGATAGCAAGGTACAGGTTAGGCTATTAAGTGGGGAGTTAGGGTGAAGATTTCAAGGATGATTCTAAGAAGAATATCTGATTTGTGGGTAGGCAGGGCAGGCAGGCATGATGGGTTTCATGGTAGAAATAATTGTTTTTTAATTGCTTTTCATTTTTATATATACACAATTTTTCAAAATAAGATAATAGTAAGAGGGTACAAATACATACACAAACACAGACATATGTACAGAGCTCCCACCCACTTCCCATCTTACTTGCCTGAGATTCTTAAGCAATCCTCTCTCTGCTGCTTGTGCTATTTTCTCTCTTATTTAAACTTAATCTATGCCTTGCTATTATATGAGGATTTTAGCTCTTTTATTCTCTCCCTTCCTTTCTCTTCCACCCATCCTCCCCCTACAATTACCTCAAAATCACATTTAGGATCAGCATTATTATGGCTATGTAAATAATTCTCACAACTGATCCAAGTGGTGGTTTCCTATGATAGTATTTCCTATTGTTGTACAGCTTTTTGTTTTTCTAGGATTTTATTAATTACTTGATGCATTAATTTGCTTACTTGTTTGTAAAACTATGGCTTATCTTCCCACCCACTCTACCAGATGAGTAAATTCCATAATTTCAGTTCAGTTATGGTCAGTGGTCAAGCAGACAATTTATCATTCTTTTTTTATTTTCTTTGAATCATTCCTTTTTCTTCTGCCATCCACCACTGGTCTGTACAAGGTTTTCCATAAACCTGCCTCATTGTTTCTGCTGTAGTTGTGGGATTTACTTCTATCATTTTGAATATCCAAGACACAAAAGTGATCAAGATCCTGAAATCAGAAAAGACATAGAATCTAGAGCACAGATAATGATTCAACTTTGAGAGAGGGGGGAACATCTGTTCTAAACTTAAAGCTAGAAGTTAATGATTTGTGCACGTGGTTATTTCCAGTTAGTGGTGAGGGAAGACTGAGACAATTGAAGGACTATCCATTTAAGGATATTTCTATTTCTTTTGGAAAATGGAAGAAAATTTATCTGCTCTGTGCATGTGGCAGGACTGGCTCTGGGTCCTGAAGGAGAGAACCAAAAGAACTTATTAGGAAGACTAATCGAAGAAATTTGGATAGTAATACATGGAAGCCACTGCCATCACATCAGTTTTAGGCTCCTTATGTCAAGAAGCTCCCCACATTATCAGGAAACCACATCAGGCCCATGACGCTCACCTTTTTTTAATTTAAATTTAATTAACCGACAAAGAGAACATCATTAGTTTCAGATCCTCAGTTCCATATAACATCCAGTTTTCATCACTTCACATGCCCTCTTTAATGCCCGTCGCCTAGTTATCTCATTTCCCTACCCACCTTTCCTCCAGTAGCCCTCCGTTTCTTTCCCATAGTTAAAAGAGTCTCCCATGGTTTGTCTCCCTCTCTGATTTCTCCGCATTCCATTTTTCCCTCCCTTCCCCTATGATTCTCTGCACTGTTCTTATATTCCTTATATGCATGAAACTATATAATTGTCTTTCTCTGATTGACTTATTTCGCTCAGCATAATACCCTCCAATTCCATCCACGTTGATGTAAACGGTAAGATTTAATCCTTTCTGATGGCTGAGTTATATTCCATTGTATATATACCACATCTTCTTTATCAATTCATCTGTTGATGGACATCTTGGCTCTTTTCATAGTTTGGCTATTTTGGACATTGGTGCTATAAACATTGGGATGCAGGTGCCCCTTCGGATCACTACACTTGTATCTTTGGGGTAAATACCTAGTAGTATAATTGCTGGGTCGTAGGGTAGCTTTATTTTTAGCTTCTTGAGGAAACTTCAGGCTGTTTTCCAGAGTGGCTGTGCCAGCTTGCATTCCCACCAACAGTGTAAGAGGGATCCCCTTTCTCCACATCCTCGCCAACATTCGTTGTTTGCTGACTTGTTAATTTTAGCCATTCTGATGGGTGTAAGGTGGTATCTCACTGTGGTTTTGATTTGTATTTCCCTGATGTCAAGTGATGTTGAGCATTTTTTCATGTGTCTGTTGGCCATTTGTATGTTTTCTTTGGAGAAATGTCTGTTCATGTCTTCTGCCCATTTCTTGATTGGATTATTTGTTCTTTGGGTATTGAGTTTGATAAGTTCTTTTTAGATCTTGGATAGCTAGCCCTTTATCTGATATGTCATTTGCGAATTTCTTCTCCCTTTCTGTAGGGTGCCTTTTAAGTTTGTTGACTGTTTCCTTTGCTGTGCAGAAGCTTTTGATCTTTATGAAGTCCCAGTAGTTCATTTTCGCTTTTGTTTCCTTTGCCTTTGGAGACATGTCTAGCAAGAAGTTGCTGCAGCTGAAGTCAAAGAGGTTGCTACCTGTGCTCTATGATTTCGATGGATTCACTGTCTCAGAGTGAGGTCTTTCATCCATTTTGGGTTTATCTCTGTGTATGGCATAAGAAAATGGTCCAGTTTCATTCTTCCACATTCTTTCATGTATGTGGCTGTCCAATTTTCCCAATACCATTTGTTGAAGAGACTGTCTTTTTTCCATTGGATATTCTTTCTTGCCTTACTGAAGATTAGTTGACTATAGAGTTGAGGGTCCATTTCTGGGCTCTCTGTTCTGTTCCATTGTTTTATGTGTCTGTTTTTGTGCTAGTACCAAATTGTCTTGGTGATTACAGCTTTGTAATAGAGCTTGAAGTCTGGCATTGTGATGCCACCAGCTTTGGTTTTCTTTTTCAACATACCTCTGGCTATTCGGGGTCTTTTCTGGTTCCACGCATTTTTAGGATTATTTGTTCCAGCTCTGGAAAAATGTTGATGGTATTTTGATAAGGATTACATTAAATGTATAGATTGCTCTAGGTAGCATAGATATTTTAACAGTATTTATTCTTCCAGTCCATGAGCATGGAATGTTTTCCCACTGTTTTGCATCTTCCTCAGTTTCTTTCATACGTGTTTTGTAGTTGTTGGAGTACGGATCCTTTACCTTTTTGGTTAGGTTTATTCCTAGGTATCCTATGGTTTTTGGTGCAGTTGTAAATGGGATCGATTCCTTAACTTCTCTTTCTTCTGTCTCATTGTTAGTGTATAGAAATGCCACTGATTTCTGTGCGTTGATTTTATATCCTGCCACATTGCTGAATTCCTGTATGAGTGCTAGCAATTTTGGGGTGGTGTCTTTTTGGTTTTCCACCTAAAGTATTATGTCATCTTGGAAGAGTGAGAGTTTGACTTCTTCTTTGCCAGTTGGAATACTTTTTATTTCTTTTTGTTGTCTGATCGCTGAGGCTCAGACTTCTAGTACCATGTTGAACAAAAGTGGTGAGAGTGGGCATCCCTGTCGTGTCCCTCACCTTTGGGGGAAAGCTCTCAGTTTTTTCATGAGGCTCACTTCTGCAGCTGACTTTTCTTAATATCTTTTTTAAAAAGTAGGTTATCCACCTACTAATAAATTTTCATGTAAGCTATTAGGAAGATAAAATTATCTCCATATTATATATGAATTAGATGGTTTAAAAATTATTGTTTAGAAAATCATTACTGCCAAGGTTTACTCCATTTGCACTGATAGTTGATTTTTCCCTAGAGTTTTGTGTTCATTGAGTTCTTTAAATTGTTTTTTTAATTAGAATACATATGACAAGGAAAACAGTTAAGTTCCAAAGTCAGTTGGTTGATTCATTTGTGAATATGATTCAAATTTACTTTTTTTTTTGCTTCTTTTTTTAACCATTGAGTTACTCTTATATCTGAAGATGAGAATACTGATGATATTGGTTATCTTTATCTGAAGATTGCTTTGCAGTTTGGAACAGTAGCCATCGTTTCACCTTTATGGTTTGTAACTCTACCCATAATTGTACTTATCTCTACTGTATAATGAGCTAATTTATCTGTCACTTCTTTTCTAAGAATGTCAGTTCTACAATAGGCAGTTTCATGTACTCCACTGCATTCTCAGAGAAGGAAACTTTTCATTAACCCAGGATGTAAGAATTCTGACAGATAAATTGGGGAAATTCACATGAAATCTTACATACCTTCCTTGAAAAGAAAGGAATGAATATTACTTAAAGGAAACAATAGCTTTTAAATCTTACTATTGTGTTTAAATAACAGGACAATACATTAAACTATCTGAAAATCTGATTTTAGTTAATTTCTTATTTTAACTGTAGGCCAT
This sequence comes from Ursus americanus, assembly GCF_024610735.1. NCBI lineage: Eukaryota > Metazoa > Chordata > Mammalia > Carnivora > Ursidae > Ursus > Ursus americanus. The sequence goes on from NC_142143.1 coordinate 36,088,407, forward strand.
GGCACAGAAAGAAGATATGGAAGAAAGAATCACAACCCTTGAGAAGCGTTACCTCAGTGCTCAGAGAGAATCTACCTCCATACATGACATGAATGATAAACTAGAAAATGAGTTAGCAAATAAAGAGGCCATCCTACGGCAGGTTGAGTATCTCTGTCTTAGTTTTGTTCTGGTCCATGTGTATTCTAATCATTGTCACAAAACATGGAGTAGATGAAATACAGTATTTCTTGGCAATCAACCATTCTCTAAAATTTAGAATAGAACTGACTAGACAGATGTGATTTTCAGCATGTAATTTATAAATTTGTCTTAATAATAAAAATAATGATTAATATTTACTTTAGATCTAGACATGAACCAGAAACTGCTAAAGAGTTAACATGTATTACCTCATTTAAACCTAACCATCACCTGTGAAGTAAGCACAATTATACTGAGGTACTAAGGTTCAGAAACATGAAAACTTTTCCAAGGTCACACATCTGGTAATTGCCAGAGTTATTAACAGAGGCCTAAGTCTCTTTGACTCTAGAGCAGGAGTGGACAAACTATGGACGATGTGCTAAAACTACAGCTCAGGTCTATAAATAGAGTTTTGTTGAAACAGCCATACCCATTTATTTAATAATTGTCTATGACTGTTTTTGTGCTCCAGTAGTAAAATTGAATAGTTGGAACAGAGATTAAATGATACACTAAGCCTGAAATATTTATTTTCTGGTCTTTCAGAGGAAAAAGTTTTGTCAAACCTGTCTCTAGAAACTGAACCCTTAACCATTGTGCTACATTCCCTCTCTCACTCCAGTTAATACTATAATTTTCAATATTATGCTATCACGGTACATCTGAGGTCTTAGTATTGAGTTATAATCCATTTGTCCAGGTTTATAACTTTTATCTTTTTGCTGCCATTGGTAAGAGCTTTTTTAAATTTTTTAATGTGCTGAATTTTATTGAAGAATGTGATTAAGTAATATATGAAAATATGAATACAGTCATCTCTTTACACAGTAGGTGTGATAGTAGTGGCTGATTTTAAGTCTAGAATAATGGCTGAAACCCAAAGCCCCTAGTGGCTGCTGTTTGTTATCCTCACAGTGACTCTGTAAGTGTCTCTTTTTTCCATCCCCTATTTCAGATGGAAGAGAAGAACAGACAGTTGCAAGAGCGTCTTGAGCTGGCTGAGCAAAAGTTGCAGCAGACTATGAGAAAAGCTGAGACTCTACCTGAAGTAGAGGCTGAACTGGCTCAGAGAATTGCAGCCCTGACAAAGGTACTGGAATAAGACAATTAGTTAACCTAGATATACTTATAGAAATGACTAGTAAGCCAAATGGAATCTATAGATTTTCTTTAGGTTTTATGAAATGTAATCTTTTTTTAAATTTATTTTAATTTAATTTTTTAAATTTATTTAATCTTTACTATATTGGTTTGTTGGTTAGATGAATTTTTCATATTATATATCTTATTTACACTGCCATGAATGATTTACATATGAATGTGACTATTTAAACAGTAGCAAATATGAAATTTCACATCCTTATAATTTTTCCATGATATTTGCACATTAGAATAATCACCAAATATAAACAAATAATGACGATATTTAGTATGTATATAGGTAAGCCGTAATAATTCAATAGGCTTAAGACAAATTGGTATTAAAAATGTTGGAAATATCATAAGTAGCTGATTGCGTTCTGACTATAGTATGAAAAGATTTGTTAGAAATTGGAAGTTAGATTTGTGGAAGGCTAAATTCTAAAGTCATTAGTCAGAAGGTGATTTTAATAGTTACAATTTCTCCTGAACCAATTAAGTTCAATAATAATCTGAGGGATGTTCAGAATTATCTGCCATGTTATGGCTGTTAGAGTCTGTAATTGTCTGCATATTTTAGAATTTTGCAACCATGATAATATTAAAATACTGTTCTAACCTTTTGCAGTCAAATGGAAATGGACATTGCTTCAAAGGGTATATCTATGTCACTACAATGAAAGTTTAGATTTGCTCACTAAAAGCATGTTTTACTTTTAATATCAGTTAAAAAATTACACACATTTTAAGATTATTTATTTATTTATTTATTTATTTGAGAGAGAGAGGAGCACCGGTGAGGGGCAGAAGGAGAAGAGAGAATCCTTAAGCAGGCTCCATGTTCAGCTTAGTGCAGAGCCTGACACGGGGCTCAATCTCATGACCTGAGCCAAAACCAAGAGCTAGATGCTTAACCGACTGAGCCATCCAGGCGCCCCCCCTGAAATGTATACACATTTTAGATATTCATGCAGTCTTTGCTGTGTGCTTAGTTTTCCATGCCACTATAATAAATGCGTAAGATAGATATGTGAACTGCAAGTTACAAATTCTGGCATTAGGGATTATCCAAAACAATTAATGCAGCAATATAAAAGCAGGAACACACATTTACTTTCCTGTAAAAGTAAATGGTTAAAGAAGAACAGCAGACGGATGCCTCTGGTTAAAATAGAGTAATTAATCAGGTAGTGAAAAGGCAAACATGTGCAAAGTAGAGCAGGGTTTAGAAAGTATTGGAATAGTTGGTTAGTATTGGAATAACTAACTGAATAAAACATTAGTGTGATTAGGGTACTGTTACAATCTGGATCTTCTCTAGTCATAGACATACCATAAACCCTTCTGGCAATTTGAGAAATGTGTGATTTCTAAGATGAAGATAAATTTATCATTTAATTTAAGAAATAGTCTCTAAATTATATAAAAATGTGCAAATATAGTAGTAGTAGTCTATTTTTTTTTGAAAGCACATTTTAAATTACTGAAGTATGGATACACACACACACACACACTTAGGCTTTTCATTTGAGGAACATGAACTTCTATAAATGGTGAGTGACTAATAATAAAAATAGCTTTTGTAAAATTTTAGTGTAAAAAATCATCAGTATTATCCAGAGTAAAATACAAGAAAAATCTGGAATCTCTCTCAAGTAACACAATTTAAAATTCACCAAATAATTGCTCCAAATTAACCTCTGATGGGCTGAGGATGAAACATACTTTAAAACATAACACTTGACCTATGAGACTTTAAATTAAACATTCCTAAGAATCCTTAATTTAAAATATTAAAAAAAAAAACTTGAAATATGTGCCTTATCTTTTTGCCCTTCATTTTTCTCTGGGTATTTATTTATGGCACATATATTTATTCATATGCCCAAAATAATTTCCTCCATTTACTTCTACCTAAAAATATGTTGCTAAAATTTCAGTTCATCTGAATACTTTTGATTTTCTCCTTTTTCAGTAGAGTTTATCCTTCTTAGGAAGTATTAAAAATACTAGGATTCACTCTACTTCTGTTTTTTACCACTTTCTCTTCAGGCTGACTCTATATCAACACCATTATTTCAACTACAGAGTTTCTAGATTATTGACATATTTAATACACACTTATCAGTGATGAGGTTGTATCCTCAAAACACTCCCTCTGCTTGTAACATTTTTATAACATTTGAAGGTACTCTTTCATTTGTTTTCCCAAGTTTTATAGCTGTAATGATCTTGCAATTTTTCTTCTCTTCAGTTCACAGACCTTTAGGGACTGTCTCTAGAACCTGCTTTACTTATTTATTTTTTCATTGTTAGTTCATATTCAATGTATCACTATTATTGATCATAATTTTTTTCTGCTTCTTAATATTTTTGACACTAAAGTAAAAAGATTTCTGCTTAGCTTAAATCTAAGCTTCCTTCTCTTGTATTATGAATGATATTCTAAATAATGTTTCAGACATGTTATTTGGCCTATATATTTTTTCCTGCTTTTATTATCTGCTACCTATTCTATTTTCTTCTCCTTGGTCCTCCTCTCTTTAACTTTTATTACTTCTCCATTTCTAAATACACTCATGCTTTTCTCAAAGCCATTTCTATGTGTAATTTCCTCTAGAACTTTAGCTCATTTGAAATTTCCTGTATCACATTAAAGAGTGAAATCAAGATAAGCTCTATAGCCCATCAGGGAGTACAAAAAATAGCAGATCTTGTGTTTACATGAATTACTTAAAATGCAGTCTTCACAAAGCTAAGATAAACATAAATCAGTAGTAGTTGAAAATTGATACCAGTTTTTGTGTAGAAATGATGTCTGAATTTATTCTTTGTTGATAAGATTATCTTTTGTGTATGTATGTGTTTGTGTGTATGTGTAAATAGGTAAAACTCATTTAAGGCTCAGAAAGTCAGAGTATTGATTAATGGCTGTGGATAAAAGTTATAATTTGGCTTTGGCAAGTATACACAAAATTAACCAATAGAGACTTTGGGCTCCCAGTTTTTTGATTTATGATGTTTACTTCTTTGATTAAAATGCATATTCCCTCAGCAAGGACATAATTCACCTTGAATTCCATAAGGTATTTCATTCATTTTTAGTACCAATAAAAATATCAACAGTAACAAAGTAATTTAAACGTGACAGAATTCTTGTTCAATCTCTGAAGTGAATTTTCACAATGTTTGGTATGATTTCAATAGTTAAGATGGAAACTTTTGAAGAGACAGTTTTGGTAATTGCAGTGTTCAAACCTTGACTACCTAGAATCAGTCACCTGATTAATTTTTATATCACCAATTGCCTGTTAAAATGTACTTTTGAAAGATTACAGATACCTTAATGAATTTAGATTATTTAATTTCAACATTTTGTCCCATTTACTGTATTCTTATTTGAATTCTAGGTTTTAAGTGATATTAGAAAACCATTTTGTGGCATTTGGGAACATGGTAGCTTTCTGTGTTTCTTTTGCTGGGAAATTTGGGGAGAGAAATTGATGATTTGTTATTTCTTCATTATTTTCCTTTTTATGAAATAAGAATATGAAAAGGAAAATCTTACAGAATATAAATGTTGAGTTGTAATTTGTATAAGTACACCAGTTAAATGTTTAATGTTTATTTTATAGATTAGTTGGAATTTGTTGCATAAAATAGTATATGCATATGAGCCAATACATGAATAGGCTACTATTTCTTTTCAGGTACTGCATGACATATTTATATATAGTCCTATATTTGCATAAAGTACGTTTCACTGTTTTAGAATAAACTTATAAAATAGAAGAGAATTTGCTCTGGAGTTCAGTCTTCTAGATCTGACATAGGATAATTTTGATGTTATAATTACTTAACTTGTAATTATGATTAGAATGTTGATATAACTTTACATGTAATCTGTGCATAACATACTAATACAGTTCAGCTATCAGCAGTGTCACATGTGTTAACATTCTGTGTCTGTGGTAACCTGACAATCACCTCCAAGACATGTAACTAACCCTGGCACGGGGCAAATGTTAGCTCACACAAGCACCGTGCTGTCTGTTCACTTTAGGGCACTATTTTGTTTCCATAGCAACAGATCAACCCAGAAACAGTTTGGGAGTGGATCTTAGGATCATTCAGGAGGGTTCGTGAATAAATTCTCTTGTCCTCACAGTATATTGTCATCTTGGTAATTTGAGGACTTTTCATCACTTCCATTTAAAATTACAAATTAAGACTATATCTGAGAACAGGTGCTAAGGTTCTAGACCTAGAGTCATACTGTGTGTTCAGAGACCAGAAGTCATTTTGTAAGCTTGTCACTGTTGCTGAGGAGACTCAATCCTGTTTGAATTGGAGAATACCCATAATAGTGAATTCCCTGGCTTAACTTTTTCTTGATTTCTAGTGTTAGATTTGTAATAAATTTTGTTCCAAATTTATTTCATCTGGGTCATTGCCTTAGCATACACCTCAACATTGAGATACATTGTTTCCATTATTCTTACATAATATGATAAACCAAAATACAAAACTTTAACAGTCTATCAGAGACATATTCTAGTGTTTGGTTTCCCATAATTCCAATTATGACATGACTCTTCCAGAGTTGCTTTAGTTCATTCTGTAGTAGTCTTTCATTGCCAGCCATCACTAACCTTCCATACCTTAGGTTGGTAGCTTTTTATTTGGGCATATCATTGTTTTTCGTTTATAACCATTGACTGCATCGTGTTCACTGGATATCAGTGTAGTTCTTTCCATATAAAATTCTGTCTATTAAAGTATTAAATTTGCTGTCACATTTTTCTTTTAAGCATTCTGTGCTATGTTCTGTTCAGTGTCAGTGTCTTTAGTTCTGATTTTTCAATTTTGTCCCTTTCCTTTTCCTTGACTTGTTAGTCTGATCCAACCTCTTCTACCTCATCTGATGATTATCAATATGTTATGGAAGCTAAGCTACAAGAAATGATCTCCATACGTAGGAAGGTAGTCCTACTGGACTTTACTTTCTATTGCTAACTAGAATCCATCTAAGTTTTTCTTTTCGTTTATAAAAATTATGTTACTTTTATTTATTGATAATCAACCATCTGTGCAGCTCAGTGCTTCAGGAGCTTAAGATCGGACAATGGCAGGTTTGTGTGCAAACCATGCACAGTCTGCATGTTACATTTGGCTGATTTCATTGCTCATAAGTAAGTCCAATGTTTTGCTGATGCTTGGATGTAACAGGCCTTTGTAGCTGACACATTTCAAGCAATGCTGTTCAGCTGCCTGTTTAAAGAAAGTTTATTTTGTGAAAATGACATTTGCGGTTGGTAGTAGCTTGCTTTACATTTTATTTCAGTTTATTTAGAGGAAGAGTGTTAATCAAATCTTACATGTCAGGTACATTTTTCCTATTTCTCAACAGGCTGAAGAGAGACATGGAAACATTGAAGAACGCATGAGACATCTAGAAGGTCAACTTGAAGAGAAAAATCAAGAACTTCAAAGAGTATGTATATTAAAAACCACTCCCCTCAGTCATCAGTTTCTGGGCATGTAAGAAATGAATGTCTTTCTTGATTAAGGGTTATATTGAAAATCTTATGAATATGCTGTCTGCATTTAAAAGGAAAAAAAAGTTTCTGACAATTTAATCACACCAGACATAAAATGAAATCAATTTTAAAGCTAGAAAAATATAAAATACTTTTGTAAATGACTTTTACATCAAGTTTATTTATTTTTTCTTGAATGTAAGGCTAGGCAAAGAGAGAAAATGAATGAGGAGCACAACAAAAGATTATCTGATACTGTGGACAGACTTCTGACTGAATCCAATGAACGCTTACAGCTACATTTAAAGGAAAGAATGGCTGCTCTAGAAGAGAAGGTAAAATGACAGAAGAGTAGAATCGCATGAATATTTGGCCATGTTCTCACGATCGTGGCGGTTTTATACCCTGCTGTGTTTATTGCACGTCAGACGATCCATGTATTTTCCTTAAGTATATATCGTTTATTCTTAGAAGTGAACAAGTAGTTTCTGTAAAAATGTGTAAGGTAAAATTTTAAATGAATAAAAAATGCTGCATGGTATATAAATCTTGCTTATTAGCACGATCATATAGATAAATGCATTAAAATATGTTTTGTGATGAAAATATTTTAGTTATCCTTCACCTGGTATACAAAAAAGAATAAGACAAAAATCAATATTTTGAGGTATGTGGTAAGTCTCCTTGCATTGAACTATTCAAATGTTTCAAGTAACTAAATCTACTACTCTAAAAGCCAAAATGTGAGTGAATGTATATTTCCTGTAGAGCTAGTGTTAATCCCAGTACAGACTTTAGGAATGCAATAATTTCGGCTGCATTGTTTAAAAAAAAAAAAAAAAGTACTTCTTTACATATCATTCACAATTATATATGTCTCCTTGATAATTGGCAGCTACCAGACCAGCACAAGTTATGTGAGCTGGTTGCCAATTCCAGAGTATAAACAAAGGTAGGGGCTAAAACCCAGGTTGGACAAATCATTTTGGAAATTTAGATTGAATGCCAGTCATTACTGAAGCTAGACATTTTCCCCTGATCCATACAAAATAGGAAAAATGTTTGCATGAAATTGTTAATTTACGCATTACAGAGTGGTAAGGCACGCCTTCTTCCCATTCATTCCAAATGCATGGCCACTTTGCCAATTGCTACACACTTAGTTTAATTTTAGTAAAATTAAATTGGAAAAGAATACATTGTTTTAAATCATGCTTTGTAGTAAATATAAAAAAGAATAAAGCTTTTGCAACAGTAATATGTTCATGACAAAATTTGAAAAAAATACCTGTGTTGCAACTTATTTTCACATGTCATGAGATATAACAGTTCTGTAAATAGTTAAAAGTTCATTTTTATTTCTCTAATAATTTAACCATTATTAGAAATTAGTTATTCTGTATTTGAAATAGAAGTCTGGAAATTAAACTTTCCAAAAATATAATCTGATAATTTATTTTTTTTCTTCAGGTAATAAAAAATGAGTTTATCTGAATTCTTATCTATAGCACCTTTGGCTAATGTTTCACTATTACTCACTTTTTCT